>NC_072738.1:145454098-145622319 GCF_026930045.1 Uloborus diversus | reverse complement strand
ATGGGGAGGGATCAGAAAAAGGAAAAATATAGAAGAAAGTTTCGTGATGGCCACAACATACTAGTTTACTTCAGTTTCTGTCTTTGTATTTATGAAACTAATCAACTGAATTTTACACTGTAAAAATAATTCAGAAACGTTCATGGAAAATAATGGGCAGCTGTGTGCTCAGTTTTTGCTAGTAACATATCTTGCAAAATCCAGGAACGTTTTCCGCTAAAATTCAGTAACCTTCGGAAGCCTCCTGAAAAATTCAGAAATCTTCCCGTTTAAAGGCAGTCGTGTCTCTAAAAATAATATCTTGGCATTTTCCTAATTTATCAAGGAAGTTAAAAGAGCATTCATTGCAAACATGGATAAAGCTAAGCCAGAAATGCAAGTAAGTAACGAGAATTTTACCTGCCTGCTACTCTTGCAAAGCAACGTAATCCATACTTTGTCGTTCCTTTTGAGAGCTTAAATAGCATAGACGGGCAGTACTTAAAGTGAAGCCGATACACTTTATAAATACACTCAGTTAATCTTTAAACTGGGAGCTAAATTTTTAACAATAGTGAAAAGTCTGCATTCGTGTAACTAGCAGCAATTCAGGAAACTTTTTGACAATGATACTTGATTTTTCCAGGAAGTGGATAAAAACCATTGAAATCGCATAACGTGACACGGAAATACCCAGTAACGTTTCAGAATTTTTTTACAGTGTATTTTGCTATAAAAGAAAAGTACTTTCAATATTTGAGTTATAAGAAAAAAATGATAAAACATCTAGATTGACCGCCATATTGTTTTTTTTTAACCACGTGGTGATTGTACCTTGGGATTGTACATTTGTACACTAGGACACGTCCCAAGGGACAACATATGCATGGCTCTTAATAATTAAGCTATATTTAGGAACATGGCACAATGTTCTAATCATATGTATTGTTTTAAACACATTTAATGTTAGATAATAATTCATAATTATTCCTTATTCATAATTTAGTTCATTATCATGAAAAAAAAATTTTTTTTTTGGTGCAAAATTGGTTCAAGTATAAATGGCTGTTTCCTAAATCATAATGACTTTCTCATAGTACAACAGAATGTGTCCCAAGGTACAATAGGATGCTGTACTTCGGAACAGCTTGGAACTCATACTTTAAATGGTTTACAATATTTTGTTTTCAAACTGTTTGAATTTTAAAAAATATATTGCATAGAAATATATGTTGGGGTATTTATTTTAATGTGACTTTTGGATTTTTAATTTGATTCGAACAATTGACGTTTAAAATTAAAATATGAAAAGTGTCCCAAGGTACACCACTCTCCCTGCTGGTATCGGTTGAAACCACTTCCATGGCTGTATCAACATCACATCTCACACAGCTTCATCTCCATCCTCTTTCCGGGAGGTTGATATTCCGTACCCTGTAAGTTCCAAGAAAACAGTGGGAGAATTTTTCTACTTCATTTTCAGTTTCTTTCATTTTCTTGGGGGAGGGGAGGAAGATTAAGTAAAAAAAACTTAAGTAGAACAACAACCCAGTAAGTAAGTTGCACCCAATCGTTTTTTACCCTGGGACCGCAACTCGTATTCAGATAAATTTCGCGGCATTGGAGAATTTACATATGCTTAGGTTTCAATTGCAGTATACTTATTTATTTTTTTTTTTTCATTTTGGGGGGGGGGGGTGTCTACGTAATGCATTTGTATGTGAGTTTTCAGCTCTCCTGCGTCGTGGAAGTCTCTCGTATTTGTGACTTTTGGGGCACCGTAAATCCACTACTGCTTTGCTGGTCCAAACAGTGAGAAAATTAAAATTTTTAATTTTTTTCTCGATATTATGGGAAAATCAAGACGGGGAAAATTTACAAGCCAAGAATCGTTGTCATCACTACTACTGATTGTTTTATAAATATGAATTTTCAATCTCCTTTATAAAAACCGATTTCTGATCTTTTGGCATCAAAATTGGCGTCAAAAAACTATTATTCATAATACCAAATGAATAAGATCGGTTATAAATAAAGGTTCCAGAACAAAGTTTTCAATTTGTAACATTGAATAAAACAGCGAGCCACGTGCTTTATCGGTTTGGAATGCTCAGAAGAATCTCATCAAGCCATAGAACAGCAATGGTTGCTTAAATGCTTGAGATAGATTTACATAAAGTACCATAATATAAATTAGTTTTTGGTCTAACTTGGAGCCATATGGATCAGCTTCACAATACTTTACATTTTTTAGAAAAATTTTCTTCCAAAAAAAAAAAAAAAAAAAAGCCTGCAGGAGGCTCAAAGCCCTCAAAGCACTTGACTAGCAAGAGTATAATGTCAGTTTCTACTTTTCATTTTACAAAATAATTGGTATGACTGTACACAGCTCATCGTATCTATACCTCAGGACTCGACTAACTTTGATTTAAAAAAAAATCCCCCATAATTATCTATTAGTGCCATAAAAACTCGAGTTCCAACCTTTGTATGTCCCAGACCAGAGTTATCCAATCGTTTTTACTCGTGGCCGCACCTTATTCTAACTACCAAATCACACATGAAAGTTGATATCCCCAACTCGACGTTAAATCCCGGTTATCACAAATTTGCCATTTCAACTGCGCTTGCGCGCGGACTTAGCTGATTTCGAAACTCTTGCTCAAACTAATGAAAAACATTTAAATTTGTTAATATGAGCTAAGAACAGATAAAAATTAGAAATTACAAAGCTGTCTTTGATTTAGTTTTTACGCCTCGGTAAAGATTGAGTTTTGAGTCTTAATTATTAATGGATTCGGAGCCTGATTTTTCTATCAAACAAAGGCCCTTTTCAGGGCCAAATTTTAACCTCAGAAGAGCGTACTCGATCTGCAGCATCAGTTCCAACACAAAGCGGAACCCTCAACCTAAATACAAATGTATAATAGTAAGCTGTTTATACGCAAAAGACGGATATTTGTAATATTCCGGTCATTTTTGAAGTACATAACGTGTTTTACGTTTACGTTAAATAAATATTTCCAAACCAATAAATATTGAAGTGTCATTTTTCTCTTTTCTTTATAAAGATTATCAGTTATTCATATCCGTAGTTTCATATAATGTATCCCGAAATCGCTGTGAAAATACTCTAATCGCATTCATTAATTTGTTGGGACTCTAGCACAACCTAAATATAAACAAGCAACACGAAATCTTAAAACAGAAAGCCCAAAAAGCGAAGTCCGTGCGCAAGCGCAGTTGAAATGGCAAATTTGTGATAACCGGGATTTAACGTTGAGTATATCTCCATTGTTATCTTTTGAGATAACAATGGGGAAAATCCAGAAGGAAAGAAATTACAAACATAGAATTGTTGTTATTATACTACATGCTTATTTTATTGTTGTTTTGATGCTACATGCTTATTTTATTGTTGTTATTTATACTACATGCTTATTTTGTTGATGTGAATATTCCAACTGTTTTTTAGAAACGAACTCCTGACTACATGACGTCAAAGTTGCAACAGTCATTCGATATTCCAAATAAGGATGAGTGGCTGTTTTGAAAGATTCCAAATTATCTTTTTAGATTTGCAGCACTGAACATATCAACGGGCCACATGGATCAGCTTCATGGACCACGCATAGTCTACGGGCCTTAGGTTCGTACCACTGCCCCAAACAAATGTTTTTACGCTGTCATACAATGTAGTGATAATGTGACACGTCAAACTGACTTTGAAAGTGCAGGTATAATCCAATAATTCTGAAGTTACTGTTTTATAGCTACCTTTGACTGTTATTCGAAGATGCTGAAATATCTCTTCCCACATATTCAATATATATATTAAAACGAGTTGATCTGCGCATCATATGACTTCCTTTTACTCCAATTTAATGTCATTTCCCCATTATTGGTAAATTTAATGTGATTCAATTGTTTACTCTCTAAATATCACCAACAGTGGCCAAATCGAAACAGATTTTAAAAATAAAAAATCGCCAAATTTGTTGCCAAGTTGTTGACAAATCTTGGCGACCAAAAGACTGGCGATATATCGCCAAGTGTCCGCTAAGTTATAAAACCACTTGAGTTTACATCGAAATTAACAATGATTTACCTCCAAAAAGCGGGAAAAGACACCTTTTGAAACATCCGAATGCAATTAAAAGGGGAGGTCACAACTAGACCCCACTAGGAGTCTACGTACCAAATTTCAACTTTCTAGGACTTACCGTTCTTGAGTTCTGCAACACACATCCGCACATACATACATACGTACATACAGACGTCACGAGAAAATTCGTTGTAATTAACTCGGGAATCGTCATTATGGATATTTCGCGTGTTTATACGTTCTTTGGCACTTATCCACGTGTGGTCGAGTCGAAAAAAACTCAATATTCATTCGGGGGGAGTAAAATGGAAATTAAGGTCGATTTTTGAGTGAAAATTTTTTTGCGAATACAATACTTCCTTTCTACTTTCTTCTATATCTAATATATAGAAGAAAGTATTGGATTCGTGCAAATTTTCGAATTTCGAATTTTGACGGATTCGAACATTTTGAGGTGTGCTGAGTCCATTTCGACTATTTTTGGAAAATGTCTGTCTGTCTGTGTGTATGTGTGTGTGTATGTGTGTATGTGTGTGTGTATGTGTGTGAGTGTATGTGTGTGTGTGTATGTGTGTCACGTCTGTGTGTGACCAGTTTTTTGTGGCCGCTCTACAGCAAAAAGTACCGCATGAAATCGAACGAAATTTGGTACACATATGTGCCCCTATGTGAACATTGGTTTTTGGCGTGAATTCCTCCAAGGGGGGTGGAGCAATGGGATGTTTTTTGAGTTTTGCTCGATTGCTATTCCCCAGGAAGTAACTGGCGGAATCAGACAAAATTTGGTCCATATGTTGTCCCTAACAGGTACAGATCTTGATTCAATTTTGGTGTCAATAGCTCAAACGGGGGTTGAGCTATAGAACTTTTTTTGCCGTCAATTGTGACTGCTGTATCTCAATAAATAATGAACGTAATCTAACAAAAATTTATCTACAAGTAGCCCTTAGAGGGTATGAGAAATGATTCTATTTTGGTGTCAACAGCTAAAAAGGGGGTGGCGCAATCGAACGTTCTTTTTTTTCCATTGTGAGTGCCATATCTCAAGAAGTAATGCTACGTTCTGGATGAAATTTGGAATAAATATGAATCCTTATGTAAACAGGCGTTGGTTTAATTTTGGCGCCAATCGCTCCAGGGGGGGGGGGGGCTGATTTTTTTTTATTTGTGTGAATAAAAATAGCTTTTTAATTGCAACAATAAGAAAGATAAATCGTAACAGACTGTCGTCTGCGTTCAGCTCGTGCTTTTAATTGCATGGAAATGATCCGAAATATTATCTCAATGATTTAAATTTTTTAACTGTTGCCATCTTGAGTCTGCTAACAGATAAATGTTTGTAATTATTTTCAACAAGGCTTTAGAAATAATTTTCAATTTTCATTCTTTGCTTTGCTTTTAAGATAAATCAGAAATTGGGATGGTCAACAAGTTTTGGCATGTGTAATTTTGTTTTCGTTGGGAATATTGCTTCCTCGTTTGGCATGGGGAGGGATCAGAATTATAAGAAAGATATAGAAGAAAGTTTTGTCATGGCCACAACATACTAGTTGGAAAATGTCTGTCTGTCTGTGTGTGTGTGTCACGTCTGTGTGTGACCAGTTTTTTGTGGCCGCTCTACAGCAAAAAGTACCGCATGAAATCGAACGAAATTTGGTACACATATGTGCCGCTATGTGAACTTGTGCCCATTGGTTTTTGGCGCGAATTCCTCCAAGGGGGGTGGAGCAATGGGACGTTTTTTGAGTTACGCGTGCTTGCTATTCCTCAGGAAGTAACTACCGGAATCAAACAAAATTTGGACGAACGGATGTAGACAGAACGACTGCTAATGTAAAAGAATTGAGTCTAATGCGCATGCGTCAAGATCGGAAGCAAGGGAAAATCAGAGAGGGAAAATGGTCTTGCTTTTCCTTTACTATAAATTTAAAATATGCTGTGCTTTACTGATAGATGGCAGCACACGTTTTACATTAAATTTACTGCTTTCGAAATTTTCGGATTTTGAAAAAAATACGCAAAATGTGTAACTTGTGTGTGCAGCATATGAATGAATATGAAGCAGGGACTGACTTGGAAGTTTTCTTGCCCTTTTTAGAATAGCTGGTTGACTTCAATTTTATAGAGCTCAAGAAAAATTAAATTTAAGGGCATGGAATTTTTTTTCAATGAAATTTAGCTTGTTCACACATCATTTTGAGATGAACTTCATAACTTCAATAAAAATGATGAACAACTAAAAAAAGATAATTGTAACTAACAGAAAACACTAATACAGGAGAGGAAAAACTTTAACTTAGACGATTTGAAAGACATTTATTTTGAAATTTCAAGTAATAATAAAAACAGTATTGAATTTCAAACTTAAAAAAAAAAAAAATTAATTTTGAATGCTTTAAAGCAAGTACTCTCATTGCTGGTCTGGTCTCGGCGAACCAGTCATTAGAAAATTCAACCAGTTCCTTAAGATTTTTTCCCAATGGCATAAAACATCCTTACTCTACTCAGAATATTAAAATAATAATAATTACATAATGATTTTAATTTTGACGTCTTGAATTCAAATTGTTTTTTGCAATCACAAACTGCAATAGAACTCTACTCATTGTTTTTCTTGTTTCTACAAATGAAATGGAAAATATGGAGAAGAAATTTGTACTTGTTGTGTTATGACTGTTGAGATTTTAAAAATTATATGATACATGGCACGCCCATAAAAAAAAGAAACAGTTATCAAGATATAGTTATTAAGGCCAATTTGCACTCACACACTTGTCATAAAGATTATGTTTACTACGTACACCATAAAGATGTTTTTATTTCTTCTCGATCTTAAATAATAGAAATTAGTAATCTGGAAATATTGTATTTTGATGAAGTTTGACCATTTAAGTTTACTTTTACATATGTTTTCACCCAAGAAGATTTTGTATAATAATACCCCCCCCCTCCACCCGTTTTTTAATGTAAAACTTGCTTGAGTTAAGCCTTGGGGGGGGGGGAGATGAATGAACCAAAATTAAGCACGACTCATTCTTGTCGTCATGTTGATCTAAAATATCAGACCAATGTCAAACTGCAGTCAAGTAAGAATAATAAGCAATTTGTGATTGCTCAAACAAAAAAAAAACCCTATTAATAATGTAATACATAGATTTTCATTGCAAATAAAATGTTAAATGCAAAAATGTGCAGGAACACTGCAGACACGTGTTTCTGCGTTACAAGGAATACCTTTTCCAGTGCATAAAATGTGAGCTAATGAATGTAAAGACTTCCGATAGAAAAATCCGACTTTTGTCGGATGTCTTTAAATCCATACGCTCACATTTTGAGCATTGAAAAAGTCATTCCTTGCAACAGCAAAACACATGACTACAGTGTTACAGCACATTTTGGCTTTTAATTTTGTTTTATTTGCTTATTTTTTAAGCAAAGATATTTTTATATTTCTTATAAATAATTTTTGTCTGTATCAATAATCCATTAAATATAAAAATTTCATTTTTTCTACATTTACCTTTTTTGCCTCATTTTTAATAAATAAATTTTATTAACTTCAGGGACATTGAAATCAAGATTTACTCTATTGAAACATAAACTTCATTATTCTCAAAATTTAAGTTTGACTTTTAAATGATAGTAGTATATTATATGCTTGCACTTTTTTATAAATTGTAAAATCTGTCTTGAACAGTATTCAATTTTTTACAACTACTCGTTGTTGGCCGAGTATCTGATCAAAATTTGGCCGAGTACCGAGTAATTAGAGTACTCGAACATCTCTAGTAATAATAATACGCCATAAAGTGTTTATTCTTTTAATAATTTTCTGAAGTTTTATTTCGAAGTTTCTTCACTTTTGATCGATATTGGTACCTACTTATCTTTACACTAAAATTAGTCTAAGTAAATTACAGTAAAAATATACTATCAACCTAATTAACAGCTCTTTAATTCCTTACATGTATTTTTGGTGTAATTGTAATGCTATGCTAATTCTTCAAGTAATTTGGGGCCGAACCAGGCCTATTTGGCCTGTGCGGTATCAGTTTCTGATTCAAGGGAACAGTTCACATAAAATGTGTCCATAATTTATATTGACTTTTAATGTCAACTTTCATTAAACAACAAAAACATACATTTGTTTCTGAAAATTATATAACATTCAAGAGAAAATTATATAAAATTATCGAGAGGAGAGCCACAAATTACTATTATGGATGACACTTGTAGTAGGAAAGACTCACAGGCTCGTTATTTGGCCGATCGGGAGGGTCTAATAACTCTCCCCCCCTTTCTGCTGGACTTTAGAAACATAATGCATTTGTTGCTTTTTCGCTATATATACTGCATTGAATGCAACTCCTTTGCCCCCCTTCCCCTTGAGTTTTTTGAAATGATGGGCTTAGATACTTATAAAAATAATGATCCCTATGACAGCTGATTATCATCAAAACTAGCTGGCTGTTATTAACACAATTTAATGACATTAAATGCAACATAACTGCCTATATATTTTCTACTCAGAATCCAAAACACTGAGGTTTTTTGGAAAATAGGAATGAAAAACGGTTTCTATTAGTTTCCATAGCCATATATTAATCACTCTAAAATCACATTTATTAAATGTTTCAATTAATTTGTGTTCAAAACAAACACTTTAAATATAGTGAAGACACAATTTTACCTCCCCTAAGTCAACATTTTCCCACATTTAATGTTTTTTCATTGAGTCCCATCATCAGTTTTGCTGGCTACGTGTTTCCTGTATTTAACGTTCTTTTTTTTCAACCCAGTCCTTGAAACGTAAAATTAGGATTTCACTGCAATGTAGACTCTAATAACCAGGGCTCAGGGACGTAGCATTTGCATGTATCTATTTTTTTTTTTTTTTTTTTGTATAAGCATCATTCTTTTCTCCATGAAACAATTTGTAATAGAAACTTTTTTCAATGACAATCAATCTACATATCTAAAAGATTATATGAAGAAAACAATTTGAATATGATTTTTTTGTGACATGGCAACTCTTGAAATGCCGCCCTTACTCATCTTCCTCCAAGCTTTGTAATAAGTTTCAACAAAGAATAATGCAAACTTTGACACTCGGGGCATTTGAAAGGGGCTCACAATTTCCCTTGGGGAGGGCACCCCTGCATAGGCTCACCTTTTTGGCATTGAAAAAGGGGCCTTGAAATTTGAAACACATGCATGCAGCTTTTCAGCTAATCTTTCAGCTTTCTTTCATTATTCAAACACAAAGGTTTGATTTGATTCTTAAGTGACTGGATGATGTATATTTACTTTTCAGTTAAAAACAAAGTTCTTAAATTTATTACAAAGCAGTAAACATGCATGGTTGTTAATTCAAAAGAAATCAGATTAAAAAGAATGCTTTATTAAAAATGAGTATGCAAAGTTTACGTAACAGACATGATCTAGGCTAAGCAGTTAACACATAAATTAATATTTAACACAATAATATAAACAAATACAAAGTAAAAAGCAACAAGAACTTCAATTGGCAAAGTGCGACAGACTTAAGTGCTCAGTTAAATGTGCTCTTTTTATTAATGTTATACCATGAAAACATATGGTGAAAGAAATTTTTATGTTTTTTGAATGTGAAAAATTGTAACTAAGTGCAGAAAATTTCCTAATAACTTATGTAGTGTAAGACAGTAATATGAAAAACAGGATATATTTAGGGTATTTGTAGTTTATAGGCTTACTTCTTGAACATATGAATGTAGAACATCATAAAATATATAATGGATTAAAATTTTTAGTTTTCAAATAGAAAGCAAAAACAGAAGAATAATGTCAAAGTAAATATTTTTGAACAAAAGCAAATAAATGTTTCAAGACTTTGCAAATATGTTCTTTAGTGTTGAACTATAAGTAGCATGAAAGCAAAGAAGTGTTTTTCATTTTTTCAGCTTTACACTCACTTTTGTCAAGAGAAATAATTCATTTTTTCATTGGCCATTTTAGTTTTACATTCTGAACATAAGTTCACTACTTTATTAGGGTTTATTAAAATGTATTATATATATATGCAGTTAAATTTCAATTAAATTTAACAATTTTTATTACTAATTATATATATAATTTAATTTAATACATTTTTATTCAGTTACAATTTTAAATTTTGTTTCCTTCTGAAGCACTCTTTGAAGAAATCAATAGAGAACAAGCAATATTCAAAGATTCTTCAACAGATGGTTTAGAGCGAGAATTGGCCGATTTCTGGGGTTTTTTTTTAGTAGAAAAAAACCTTTGTGGTTTAATATTTTTATTGGCTGGAACTGTACCAGTGGTTGTACTGGTGGAAGGATATTGTACAGGCTGTGTTTGACTATCATTAAATATACTTTTGGCTTTCTCCATGACTTTCATAACAGATGAAAGCTTATGTATTGATGAACATTCATTAGTAGATTTTATAATGCTAGCACATAACAGGTTAATGTCACTTTTCATTTTTTCCAATTTGTTGTTCTGTTGCATAAAAGAAGAAATCATCAATTCTTTCTGTTGTTGAAGAGAATCATTTTCCTCATATATAACTAAATTTTTTGACAACTCTTCATCATTTTCTTCTGTGCAGGCAGGTTTTTCATCCTTCATTTTTAGGCAAACTAAATGAATATGTTTACAAATATTCCACTGAATGCTGTTACTAAAGCAAGTACATGTAAAATTGTGCAAACAATGCCCGCAGGACACACAAATTAAAGTGCAATCAGCCGTGCAATCTTTTATTTTTTTAACTTCATAAATGCATACTTTGTTTGAAAAGGAAGGAACAGACCAACCATCTTCACTTTTTAATATGTCAGAGTTGGTGACAGAAGCTGCAAGTTTATGAGCTCTTCTCATCTGACTCATTTTAGAAGTTACTTTCCCTCTTTCAAACATTATGAGACGTTCAAATGTTTTATCTCTAACGAATTTCATAATAACATGAACGGTTCTATCTAACCTCTTCACCCTCTTGCCATCCAAATAAATATGCTTTATGACCTTATGCATGCTTTCCATGTACATATTTGTGTTTATTCCGGACCATAGTCGGTAGCAAGCTGCCCATAGTTCTACGCGGTTTGCATAATGAGCTTCAAAATATCTAGCAAACTCCACTGTAGAAGGTTCTTTTTTCAATAAGGCTAAAAAGGCAGGCAACATATTATTAAAAGCTTCAACGTCTGTCTCATTATGTAAACAGTAAAGATGTTTATACACCCATGGCTGATCCTCTTTTTTGCAACACTTTTCAAGTTTCTTTTGCCAGCTACGGTCAACATGCCAACTGCACAAAAGTTTTTTGCTTCCTTTTCCGAAAACACTCTGCCATGCATTATAAAAGGCATTGTCATCATCTGACATAAAAATTGATGGTGAAACATTTATGCCATGATTTTTTAATTTTTGTAGTGCAACAATTAATAAGCAACTGTCATGGCGATTGCTGAAAATGAATGCCGCAGGGAATCCTTCCCTCTTATCATCAACTACCAAAATAGTAGCTAAATCAAAATTGTATGCATTTACTCCATGAGTGAAATCCATGCATATTATATCATTGCCGAACATCGAAAACATCTGCTTCTGCCACGAGTTCATTATTATTAGCAGAAAGTCATCTGTGGCCAATTGTGGTATTTCCTCATTGAAAGTGCCTTGCTGCTTGAAAAAGATCACAGGGGAATCTTCATTTTCATTACATTTTGTAACCCATTTTGACACGCTTTCTGCATCATTTGGATCGATAATCCCCTCATGGTTAATGTTGAACTCTTTTTTAATGTTTAAAATGTCTCTCCTTGTTACCAAATGAATTCTTTGGTAATCAATTGATATGGAGTTTCGAATATCATCTAATATTTTAGAAATTGAGGTACCACTGCTCAGTTGTGTGCTGATCCTTACTTTTTCTTCATGCGTGAGGGCCATTTTGCCAATGTCATTGGTATGTCCAACATGCGTTTCGAAGAACTCCACGCATACTTCTCTTGACTTTTCCACAACTTTCATCATGGCAGGACAATTGTGCCCAATCACATTGCTTCCTTTCACTTTTATGTGCCTCTTTTGCTTGCCCTTGCTTTTGAAAACCCCGCTTCGATGACAGTAAAAGAAGGAAACAATTTCATCCGTCTTCCTTTTTGTGCCGCATTTTTTCACAAATTGAGCATGAGTTGTTTTCTCAATTTCATTTTTCCAGTTATTAAATTCTTGGAAATTTTCAAAATTTATTAGCTGTTTTTTTTATTTTTATTTGGTGAGTTTCAAATAAATGTAGCTCATATGCTTTTTTTGCTTGAATTCAGCTTTGCAAAGTGGACAAGACATTAGTGACTTCGGAAACCACGGCTCAGTTTTATGGATGTTTCTTATATGAGCATACAAATTCGACGACTTCGAAAATGTTTTCCCACATTGTGGGCATTCATGCTGAAAGCTTTGAAAATCATCATCGTCCGAGTTGTCCATGCTTTGGCAGGAAAAATTATGAGCAAGAAATATAAATGCGGGTTTTTCTATATATAGAATAATTCAACTAAAAAAATTAACAATAAATAAATATCTATCATAAAACACCGGGAAAAGAAACGAATGTCAACAAATGTTTACAATTAAAAAGATAATAAAAATATGTAACGAAAACATCGAAGAAAAGAAAATTTTTAATCAAAATTTTAACTCAGAAAGCTAACGTATAGGTTCAGTATAACGCGGCAAAAGTAAACAAAGCATAGGGGATTTAAATTTCCCTTTCAAGGGATTTTAAAGATTTGAATTTCCCTTTTACGCATGCGCAAAGCAAAACCAGCAAGAGGAAAAATTATCTAAGTTTTTAGCATAAGCAGTCGTTCTGTCTGCATCCGCTCGTAAAATTTGGTCCATATGTTGCCATTAACAGGAACAGGTGCTGATTCAATTTTGGTGTCAATAACTCAAACGGGGGTTGAGCTATAGAACGTTTTTTGTCGTCAATTGTGACTGCTGTATCTCAAGAAATAATGAACGGAATGAAAGAAAAATTTATCGGCAAGTAGCCCTTAGTGAGTATAAGAGCTGATTTTATTTTAGTGTCAACAGCTAAAAAGGGGATAGCACAATCACCCGTTCTTTTTTTTCCATTTTGAGTGCCCTATCTCAAGAAGTAATGCTACGTTCTGGTTGAAATTTGGAATATATGTGAATCCATATGTAAACCTGCTTTGGTTCAATTTTGACGCCAATCGCTCCAAGAGGTGTTGATTTATTTATTTTATTTTTTTTTTTTTGCAAATAAAAATAGTTTTATTAATGCAACAATAAGAAAGATAAATCGTAATAGATTGTCGTCTGCGTATTTCTCGTGATTTTAATTGTATGGAAATGATCGGAAATATTATCTCAATGATTTAAAATTTTTAACTGTTGCCATCTTATGTTTGTTAACAAATAAAATATTTGTAATTAATTCAAGCAAGGCTTTTAAAATAACTTTCAATTTTCGCTCTTTGCTTTGCTTTTGCAATAATTCAGACATTGGGATGGTCGTCAAGTTTTTGCATGTGTAATTTTGTTTTTGTTGGGAATATTGCTTCCTCGTCAAGCATGGGGAGGGAACAGAAAAAAAATATATATAGAAGAAAGTTTCGTGATGGCCACAACATACTAGTTTGTAAAAGGAAGTAAAAAATTATAGGAACTTTGCGATCCTACGAAATGAAAATACAGAGTTTATAAATATTTAGAGATGTGATCCACTCATTATTTCATTCAATCATTCTTCACTCACTAATAGTGTAATACCGTCGAGCCCGCTTAACGGAATAGCAATATTCAACGAAAAATGATTCTAATAAGCGGGATATTCCATTAAACGTGATTAAAATAATAGACGTCAACAGTTTGGTACATTGAAAATGCATAACGTTAAGCGGGATATTCAACGAAAAATGATTCTAGTAAGCGGGATATTACATTAAACTTAATTAAAATAATAGACATCAGCAGTTTGGTACATTGAAAATGCATAACAGTATGCGGGATATTATTTTATCCGATATTTTAAGAAGCGGGCTTGACTGTACATTACAAAAAAAAATAGGGACTTCATATTATTCAAATACTTACCCACGCATATACCATCCTTCGCTACGTATCCATCGCTGCAGTTGCATTTTTTATCGTTTCCGGCGAAGTAACACGAGCCAAACTTTCCACAGTCACATTCTAGAGGTATAAAGAGAAAAACGTAAACATATCGCTCATTTGGAAGACAATTGCCACAATACGAAGAAATGAAAGTTTACAGAAGAAGCGTTTGAAAAGTTTTACTCTTCAGGAAATTTGCTGTAAAAAAAGTAAATTTGCTGTGCTCTCCAGTGGTTAATACTATTAGAACAAAAAAGTGTCATTATTTTCCAAAGAAGATAAAGTCATTTGAAGCCCTTTAAACGAAAAAAAAAGAGAAGAAAGTTAAAAATTTCGTATTGGGGTACTCTTCTTTCAAACGAGCGATATCTAAATATCAATACATATACAATGTGTACGTTTATAGAAGTATTTTTAAGGCAAAAGTAAAAAAAAAAGCATTTTATGAAGGAAAAATTAACCTTATGACAATATACTAAAAACGCTCCGTAAAAATTTTGTTTGTACTTGTGTGTGTATGTTTTTGTGGTTCAGCGATGTCTAGGTTCTAGAAGACTCCATAGCACGTACCGACTTGAAATTCGGCAAAAATTTACTGCGGACCTCAAAGATTTGTGCAACGAAGTTCTTTCTTTCTTTAGAGGTTAAGTATTTTTGTCCTTTTTTTTAAAGCTAAAACTTGCCACGTGTTATCTAATAGGATGGCGAAAGGATTCCCGCCCCTTTTACAATTTTATGCCATTGAATAGAGCTTTTTTCTGCACAAGATAAGTTTATCAGACGGTTTTCTCAATTCATTAGAGCAAGGGTTGTAAGAACTCCTGATTCAACAAAAATCCTAGGATAAACTCAGTTCAAGCTCTGAGCTATAGAGAGAAAAAAATTCTGAAGATCACGAGTTTGAAAACAACTTTTCAAATGTTACGTACGGCCGCTTGCACAAAAGCCCTCCTACCACCTATAGGTGTCAGATTTGGTACAGAATCAGTTCAAACCCTGGAGGAAAGCACTTTTAAGCGGGGATTTTTGTTTCTTCTTTCCTTTTTTAATTTCGTTGCTAATTTTTAATCAAATTCTTTTTCTTCGAGTGGGAGCAGGATTGTCATATTTTTTTTAAATTTTTTTAATGAATGATAAGAACTAAAACCTCTCATTTCTACGGTAAGGAGAGCGGAAATATTAATTTTGTTCTAACAGCAACGCGTACTTTAATACATTATGATTCAACTTAATTCTTTGCGAAGCAAATAAGATTGCGAAGGTGAGTTTTAGCGGGATGGGTGCGGAACACCCTGGTATATGTATATGAAAAAAAAATTATCGTTTTGTATCACAAGCAGTTCGTGCAATAGTGAAACTCAAATAAATCTAAATAAATTTCTTTTAGTGGTGTTCAAATTAACTCTTAAATGTTTAGTTTTTATGTATTATTTTTTAAATTATGATGCATTTATACGCCTTGCTGTAACTATAAACCTTAGTTAAAAAAAAAAAAAAACACGCAATACACATCACAAAAGAAGACCCCACGTATTAAACATATTAAATAAAATGTTAGCGGTTACAATAAAAGCAGAAATAAGAGTGAACACATTCGCCCTTTGTTTAAATGATAAACAATAAGGGCAGTGCACCCCGAGAAACATACATATATATTAAAGTTATCTAATACGCATACTTAATTTCATTTAAAATTTTAATTTTTTTGTTTTACATCGAAAAATAAGTTAAAAAATTGTTTAATAACAATCCAGACAAAAAGATAACTTTTAATGATTTTTAAAAATATTTCAGGGTGAATAGAGTCTCCCATCTTGCGACAAATGATCAGGCTTTTAAATTTGTCGCCTGTTTTGTCTCTCATAATAATGTTAACATATAATGTAGTGCTCCTCTACCTTCTACTTCAAATAAAAATAATGATTATCCCAGTGGCCATGTTCGGAGTTAGGGTAACATTTAACATATAAACTGTAACAGCAATTTAGAAAAGTTCCGGGGAAATGATGGGCAGCTAATGTGCCCAATTTCCGCAAGTAACATATCCTGCAAACAACAGGAATGGACGGAGTTGACTGCCCTAAAATTCCAGGAGTCGGATTTGATGGGAGTGTAGGAGTGGATTTGATGGGAGTTGGTCATTAAAAGCTATTTCCAACAAAATGTGTCTGAAGTAAATCCGCCTTTTTTAACTTCAGGATCTACATTGACTTAGTTTCGTCACAGGCACCAATGCTAAGAGATTTAAACTGTTCAAAATTGAGCAGAAAATTGCTCAAGCCTAAAAGATATTTTCTATACATGCTCTTCTTCAAAAACCTTTCTTACAAAGCTTGTTTGAAGCTAATTCGCTTCTGAGCTCGCGGTATTGCCTTGAATCTCCCGTAGGCGCTAATGTAAAAGTTTTTTTTTTTTTTTTCTATGTTCAAAATTGAACGAAAAATCAGTCAAATCAAAAAGTGAAAAATGGGAATGAGATGTCCTCGCCGAGATTTTTCGAACGAAAAAAATTGTTCGAATTGGACTATTCACTCAAAAGTTATTAGGGGGACACACAGACCGACAGACAGATTTTTTCCTCCCATCTCAATACCATATATTCCAATTTTTAATTTTTCGATTTTTATTTAATTATTTGATTTATTTTTGACTTTTTTTTTCTTTTTCGTGATTTTTGTAAGATGCATTAACCCATTTTCTGTACTTTTCTCTTCTTTTTCTGACTTTTACTGGGAAAATAGACGAAAAAATATCAAATCGATTTTTTTCTTTGCGTGTCAAAAAATTTTTAGAACTTACCTGTACAGATTCCGCTTTTAACTGCAAAGTTTTTGGCACATTTACAAGATTTTACATTGTTCACAAAACTGCAAGTCCCATGTCTGCCGCAATAGCATTCTGGAATTAAATACAAACACTCATGAAAATGTATTAATGATTAGTTTTCAGTATCACAGCTTTCGAAATTCATTAGCACTGTATCTGAGGATAAGCAGGATAGAAGCAATATGGATTTTGACTAGAATACTTAAATACATCCAGTAGCGGCCGATTCAGATATCAGCGCACCCTTGATCAAACGTTTTTTCAAGGTCCCCTGCAGTCAAACCTTACAGTTTTAACCCGGGAGGACGCGCGGGTGTCATTTTATGACCCCAAGCCATCTGCAAATAGTAATTGCCAAAAAACTAGCCATCAGTTCATTTTTATTCATAAATAATCCCGCGCGTCCTGCCGTTTGTTTCACAGACCAACTATTTCGAATGGCCAATACGGTTATTTTGTTTATATTCCTTCATATTGAAGTTATTTCATGTAAATAGTAATGCCAATACCATACGAGAAAGAAATGTCATTTTTAAGCACTTTTTGCTGATATTGAAACAAAAAATTGCTTCATCAATGAAGAATATGGAGCTAAAGATTTTTTTTAGAAGAGAAGTTTTTAGATGATAAAAATTTCAGCGAATATGATACAGAGTTGAAAAAGAAATAAATAAAGTGAATAACTGTGATTGTTTAATGGAAAATTACGATGTAAAGTGAAGCAAAATGAGACGAGATAGCCTTGAATGTAGCGACTTTTTTTCCTTTTTTTTTTAGTTTTGATAAAAAATGAAACATTTTTAGCATTAATTCTACAAGTTTATGCATTACAAACACCAATTACAGCATTATAGTTGTAATGAAGTTTTTAAAACTCACATAAAGTGTTATTATTCACGTGGGTCTGAACTTGATTTAAAGAACAAATGTAGAAATGCCTTCATTATAAGTGCAATGTAAGACTCATTTATAAATTGCACTTACGCCTAAAATTCTATTTTAATGTCGAAAATTATAAGACGTTATGTTTTTAACAGTAAAGAAGTCGAAAAATGGTGTTTTTATTAGCGTATGACTAGGTTTTGATCTGGGGTCATTTCAATAACCCCCGCGCGTCCTAACGTTTACCCAGGAAGCGCGTGTTCTCCCGGGCTGCATTGGCAAAAACAATTTAGAGCCTCTAAAAAGCAGAGGCTTTAGCCCTCGGTCTAGTAGGCTTATAGTAGGCCTAGTAGGCCCTGCCAGTTTTGTTTATTTGTTGTCTCTCTCTACTAAGTCTGTTAGAGTTGGTTGCATTTGGAAAGAATTGGAGGTAAGTAATGTGGTATGTCATGGAACCTGCTCCATAAAAACTATAGTAGCCCGTGTATCGCAAAAAACATTTGTGAATAAAATTAGTTAATAATTAAGTAAAATTAGTAGTTTTCTGCAATTATCCTCTTAAGAAAAACATTACCAATCAGGTCATAAAAATGTAAATGTATTCTTTTTATACTTGAGGCTTTTTTCATAACAGACTTTAATAAACATTGTTTGCTGTTCTTCAAAGATTATACTTAATTCAGCTTACCATTTAAATTGACATGACAAATATACAGTCGACTCCCACTACAACGAGATCCGACTTACGCGAAATGGCTATAACGCGATTTTCCCCCATTAAACAATTTTAGATCTAACGCGAATTCCTCGCCCGCATCACAAAAATTTTCGGAAGGGAATTGCGGTGTATAAGTTTCGGACTTGTTATTTTCTACTATTTTTTTTTATTTTCTTTTTTTTCGTGAATGGACCTTCATCCTTTTAGCATCACTGAGAGCGGAAGTTCCCACATCGTACTAATCTGATCATCTCGCTTATACAAATACTCTTCAATTTCCATTTATTTTTCTCATTCTAAATGTGAATGTTGATGAAATATAATGACACATAAAAGCGGCGTTTCATCTAAAGTTTGTGAAGATGAAAGAAAAAGAGAAAGTTTCTGACAATCAAAGAAAAGCTTTAGGTTATGAGCATGAACAACTATAAAATGCGTTGAAGGTAGCACTACAATTAGGTATAAGTGGATCTTCCATTATGTACAATTAAAAGTCAAGAAAAAGAAATCCGTAAAAGTTCACTGAGTAGTATCTAAGGAAAATGCAAAAATTATTAAAATGGAAGCTGCTCTTGTATTGTGAATTTAAGAAACCAGGAAGAAGGATGTTACCATAAATTTAAGAAACCAAGAGAGAGGTGTTACCATAGATGGAAACGCTATAAAAAATAGTGAAGCAACTGTATTATTCATTTAAAAATATATAAGAATAACGGTTGGATCTAGCAGCATAAATCATCATCATCTTCACTTTATTAAGTTACAAATATCATTATTGGATCTACTATATACATTACAACTATCGCCATTTGTTTTCCTTACTACATACAGTACGCACTGCGTACCATATTGGTTTATTTTATATCTTTTTTTTTCCCATTGATCATTGATTTTGAGCATCGTAGCAGTATTTTGGGTTGAATAAAACGGTTTTATTGTAAAATACAAATAAAAATTCAGCATTTTATGTAAGAAACTAATGTGTCGTTGAGAAATGATTTTTAACAGTTTTAGGTGGTGTTTACAAGTGTTTAAAATAATTGGGTATATTTATAAAAGTTTTTACACACAGCCTTCGCCACAACGCGAAATTTCGACTTACGCAAGGGGTCTTGGAGCACATCCCTCGCGTAAGTCGGGATTCGACTGTATGTACATTTATACAATACAAAACAACCAACCGTCTTGCATTTTTAATACACGCGCATGATTTTGAGCAACACTCGTTGGAGTGGGAAGGAATGAAACAACGGTTATCACATTGAGCAAACAAAACGGGAATAGTTTGGGGTATGGTATCCTCTAAGAGATATGCGGGCTTCGCAGCGTGGCTCCATACCTAAAATGAGGCAGTTTATGAGTTCCAGGGGGAATTAGTCCCACTCACTCAATAACACCACTATTAATTTATAATTAATAGTGGACTGATTTAATAATGTTGTTAATAAAAACTATACAACACAGGCCATGGACGGCCCTCGGAGGGGATTTCGAGTTACAACTGCCCTCCTGAGGGCGTCCCCGACATACATTATAGGTTTGAAGTCACGTGATCTGCTTGGCCCATCTATCCGGCAAATATGCTCCATTTCCAGAAATTCGTTGACCATACTAGTTCTATGACACTCCGCGTTGTCGTCCATGAAAGTAAATCCAGAACCAAAAGCACCTTGAAAACGTGAGCATAGAGCTCCAAGACCTTATCCCTATACCACACAGCTGTCTCATGCCTCTTTATAAGACATGGAGGGATGTGCGGCCACCCAACCTGATGCCGGCCCAGACCGGCATCAGGTTGTTTCGACGACATCTCCTGTTCGTAGCAATTAACGGGACGCAAACAGTAGGTCTTCTTGCGAACAATTTATTGTCTTTCATCAAAACTTCTGGAAACAGTTGACCTTGAAATTCATTTCCAATGGCCGCATTTGGACCTACTTCTGAATAAGAGTCGATTACGCGGATATCGGAAAACGTTCGACGAGAATCGTCGGCTAAGCTGAACTGGGACTCGTTAGTGAAGAGAACGGGTAGCCCATCGGTCAATACTCCAATATCTTTGCTTCCTTCGCAATGCTAAACGACATCTCCTGTTCGTAGCAATTAACGGGACGCAAACAGTAGGTCTTCTTGCGAACAATTTATTGTCTTTCATCAAAACTTCTGGAAACAGTTGACCTTGAAATTCATTTCCAATGGCCGCATACAAACCACGAGATAGCTGAGAAGCCATAGTATCCCTGTTACGCCCTCGTTATAAGGGACAGAATGGCGATCTTGTCTGGCCGTCGTGCTTCTTGGACGATCGTGTTCAAGCCTTTTCTCATAGGATCCTGTATAATGGAACTGTCACTATAAGTTGCACACGACGCTGGGCGTTAAAGGGAATTCTCTACAAATATGGACTCTAGATTGGCCAGCTTCTAGCCTCCCCGAAATTCGTCTCCTCATTCCATCATTTAAACGTTGATGGTTACTCATTTTCACCGATAGAATCGGAAAACACTAGGTGCTTCCAAAAAGCACAGAGAAATTCGCAGGAGTTTGTTAGATAACAAGATGGACCCGTTGTTACACGCGATTATACAGCCTATTCCTCTACTGACTCCAACCCCACACACGTGCACGCTTAGGTATTCGACGTTTGAGATTTGCATCTTTGTCTCTTATCAGTGGTTTTGCATTTCGTTCATTTTGTTACATGATATTCGACAACGTATACAAATTCTCATATTTTTGAACATTGGAGTATTATTCTCCTCCAAAACCTTCCATCGAAGTATTTCAACTGTTCTATCTAATTTCTTTTGCCATTGACATAACAAAAAAAAAGTGATTGCGCAGACGATAACTAAATGAAATAATACATAAAATATATCACATTGTAGACGAGAATAAATGTATAAATATTGAATGTGAAACATAGCAGAAAAATAATTTACGAAAATCAGTATCAAGTACACTATCTGAACGCAAATTGTTTTCCAAATCGCGCCATAATTGAGATGAATGCATTCCTTGATTTAAATTCATGCGAATCATCGAGTTTTATCAGGGCTAACTTGAAGCGAAGAAACTTACCTTTGCATTTCATGTCCTGTTCATCAAATTCGTACAAATCATTATCACACTTGCAGTAGGCTTCTTCAAGTAGTTCGTTGTAGACGCATGTTAAATCGGTACTTCCTCCACAAATATTGAACTGCTCGCAATCAATGATTTCCTCGCAACGAAATCCTTTGGTGCCTTTTTTGCAGTCACAGAATCGGGTTTCCGGATTACATACGCCACCGTTCCTGCACTTACTTAAAGTGGCATCACATTTACCTGTTTTAATGAACAAAATTCTACAGTCATGTTAGAAACTTTCTGCACGATCATATATGGCTGAGTTCGAAAATAATCCACCGGTTACGATTCAGTGTGGTTATGACGTAATTGGAATTTCTTTAGGGGGCCTGCTAGAACAGCTGTGTTACCGAACACTCGTGGTTACACCGCGGTAGTTCTAGTTCAGCAGCAAACGACGCTTCAATCAAAGCGTAACTTTCGTGATAGAAAAGTCACATGCGTTACGATAACACGACCGGATTGGCCTATACAGACTTAATGATATCGCTAACAGCGTCCTGGCAGCGGTGCGACAGGTTGATACCAAGTCGACCGCCAAAAGCAACCGCAGCATTTCCGAACGCGGTTAGGTGACGTCACCGGTTCCAACGCAAGCTTTTCTGAACGCATGCGGTAGCACCAAGGCTACCGATCCTCGTTTCCGAATGCACCCTAACAGTTGTTTGAGGTATAGCCCCACCAAATTTCGCTTACGCTTACAGGCAGTGACAATCGCTGAAAATCATAGCAACAAAGAGGGCGCTACAAGGAATCCTTGTTTTCATTACGTTGCCATTGGCTGGTGGATGCAGGGGTTCCGTTCAGCGCCTCTTGCGGTCAAAATGGGCGACGTCCAATACAAAATAAACTAATTTTGAAACATTTGCTGTGGATCCGCTCATGCATACACCACAAACGTTGACATTGATTGGTGGATGCATAAGCGGATCATATTTGCATCTGTTTAACACAGAAAAGTCATAAATTGTCAAGGCCCGTAAGCGTCAGCGCCATCTAATAGGGTTATATTTGAGGTATAACTGGTTGAGCTCGCGTGCTAAACAGCACACAAAAGGCCGCGTGGGGTACCTGTATGACCTTGTCTAATAATTTTTGCCTAGTGCCTAATAGGACTCGACCGATACATCGGCCTGGCCGATGCATCGGCGCCGATGGTTCAACAATTTAGCCACCGGCATCGACATCGGCGGGCCCATGCTAACTTGCAGGAAACATCGGCCCATCGGCCTTAAAAAAACATCGAAAAGCCGATGGAATTGGCCGATGTTTTCGAAAAAAAAAAGGACCTTTGTTGTTTTACTTTCTAATACAAAAGTAAAGGGAGTTATTGTTTTTATATAAAATTGTTTACTTAAATTTCAGTATGAATTTCTATTTTAGTCACCCCAAAACAGTTTTTAATACTGTATTCAGCTACTAAACAAGTTAATAATTGCGTTGTTTCTTGCGGCTGGATGTACGTATGTATCTCTCATAAGCCATAACTCAAAAATTGTAAGCTGTAGAAGGTTAAAATTTCGCATGTAGAGTGCGCGTACGTTCCAGTTGCGCATTTCCCTTTTTGTTTTCGATCGGGTGTTCTAAAAAGCCTATTTACTCATTTTTTTTTTTGTGGCTATTAATTACTTATTTCAATGCGAAACTAATACATATAGCGTCTCAGACTGGCGATCATTTGGTGATATATTGCTGAATTAGAGACTAACTTGGAAACAAATATGAGATGGCGAAACCGGTTTTGCGTGATTGTGTTTCTTTTTTTTCCGTCAGACGCTCACTTGGGCAGGACTGTATTTACCACAACCTGTTTTTTCACATGCAAAATTATTGCTTTCACGAGTCACTCAGCCACACTTTTAATAATATTTATGTTTGCATTGAAAATACTTTTTTGGGTTCTTCTTCATAATGTTTTCTTCTTTGAAATTTTTAAAGAGCGAAATGCCTTATGAGAATTTATAAATGATTTTCCCATTCATCCAAGCTTTGCAGCAGAGTGAGAACACTTTTAAAACATTAAACAGTTCAAAGATGATGTAAATAATTTGTATGTCAAATTTTGTGAAAATTTGTGTAAAGGGTTTTGTATAAATGGACCGGACATTTGTATCGAAATGGTCCATAAGGGATGCGAAACTACAGCTATTTTTCAAAATTTTCATTAATTTATTAAACAACGTAGAAGTATTTAGTTAACTATTCACATCACCTGCATTAAATCTTCAATTAAAAAGTAATCTTGAATGAAAATAGAAGCATGATAGTATGAATGCAGAAGTATGTCATTTACGCTGTTTTCAAAATAAATTACATGAAAGTCAGTTGGAATAAAAAGCAACAGAATTTCAGTGTTACAACGATACGATGAATTGAGAGATGAATGTTGTTCCATGTATGGCTCGGAGAGTAATTGAGTATGAAAACCTTCATTTTATGACTCTTAGTTAGTAAGTTCAGAGTAATAAAAAAATATTACTCTTTGAACACCATCGATACTAATTTTAACCCTACACTGTAAAAACAAGTCAAAAACGTTCCTGGAAAATAATGGACAGCTAGTGTGCTCAATTTCTGCCTGTAATATTTCTTGCAAAAAAACAGAAACGTTTCTCACTAAAAGACAGTAACCTTCTTAAAAATATTATTGAATACTTCTAAATATTACAGAATTGTTTCCGGATAGCGCCAGTTATGTTTCTGGAACCTTAAGTTAGTTAAAAGTAATAGCTTGGAACCTCTCTCATGTACAGGGAGTCCAGCGAAGGACTCCCTGATTTCAAAATGAAATATCTCGAAAACAAAGGCCGATATTGGAATAAAATAAACGGCATGTTTTTTGTGAAACCCATAAAAATCATGTTTAGAAATTAGTGACAAAAATGGCCAGCGGGGGGCGCTGCACGCTGTAATTGCAATAGAAATTCCCATAAATAGTGCTGCGAAGATGTTAGGAGCTTCAGCAGTAGTTTTGCCTCTCAGAGGTACTTACTGTCCGACCACGGATTGTATGGAATTTTCAAACGTCCAGATAAGACAAATCTATCTGAATGAGGGGAAAAAGTAAAAATTTTATGCCGGTATTCCGCTCATTTGAATTAGACTCTGCTTCTGCAAAAGCTAGCATCGCTAAAAAATAATAGATTCGTCCATTTCCGGCTGTAAAACGGATGTTTGTCTTTCCATACAATCCGTGGTCAGACAATACATTTACGCTAGAAATTATTGTCCAACCCCTTCGCAGCACTATTTATATGGACTTCTATTGCAAGTACAGCGTGCAGCACCCCCTGTTGGCAATTTTTGTTACTAATTTCCCATTTTCTGTACGTGATTTTTATGGGTTTCACAATAAACATACCGTTTATTTTCTTCCAATCTCGGTCTTTGTTTTCCAGATATTTAATTTTGAAATCAGGGAGTGCTTTCCTGGACAGCCTGTACGACAAACAATACAAATGATGTTTTTGCTTGAAGGTCATCCACCTTCTCTTCGCGATCAAGCTTTACTTGCTATTCTGTGTCTTAACGTTTATCCTAGTTTCAATAAGGTTTTTGGAGCTGTCTTGGGAAATCAGGAAGGTGCCAAGCTACTATTTAAAACCAGCTTAAGTTTCCTCTGAACAGAACCGGATTTAGGGAGGGCAGGCGGGGGCTACAGTCCCGGGGCCTCCAAAACAAAGAGAGGGGCCCCCACAATAAAATTTTTACAAAATATCCTAACTTTCACGGGTCGAAAATATCGGATATATACATATATATCAAAACATTCGGATATATATGAAATTATCGGATATTTTCGAAAATATGATGATCTTTTCGAACCCTGATTAGGGGCCTCCATTCCACTTCCAAATCCGGCCCTGCCTCATGACTGGCTTCAAGCAGAGATATTTCTGTATTATTTAGATAGATTTAAGGATGAAGGCAACTGACTTTTAGCGGAAAACATTCCTGTTTTTTCGCAAGATATGTTACAGAAATTGGACACATCAGCTGTCCAGGGGGTCTTTCCAGAAACGTTTCTGAATCCTTTTTACAATGTAGTGCATGTAAACCTTTGTCAATTGTAATTGTTGTTTGCAGTGTACATGTTGAAGCTTAAAAAAAAAAAATACATGCGCACAAGTATGCATCAATTAGGAAAAAATTAGCAAGCATAGTTATTTTGCAGTAAGTTACCGCTCTAAGCTAGGGCTAAGGCAGAAATACAGAAAATACACCGCCAGCTTAGTCATTTCCCTCCGAGGCAGGCCCGTGTCCAGGATTTCATAAAGGGAGGGGTTGAAACTTTTTGCCTATGTAACTTACGTGGTCAAAGGAAAACTAACTACGCGTGTTGAATAGTTCATTTTAAGTTCGATAACTAGGCTTTTTTTATACGTTTTGCGTTTTTATTATTTTTTTTAATGAAATCTTATTTGCGCAGTTGAACATTTTGCAAAAGCACACATATTTCTTTTATGCCACCTAATTCTAGTTTCTTTTTTTTTTCTTTTGTTTTTCCATCAAATAACATTGAACAGAAATTTAATGAAAGTAAAAATTTTATTTAAAAAAAAATTGCTGTTTGTGTGAAGCGACTAATTCATCCTACACTAAAGGCGTACCAAAAAAAAAAAAAAAACAGTAAGCAAAGTAACCATTTTCCCTGCCCCTAAGTTTTTTTTGGGGGGGGGGGGACTACGTCATTCTCTAATGTTCTTTTAAATAATTTTCCCCTGCATGCTTACAGCATTGCCGGACAGCCAACCAACCATTCAATTTTTTTCAAGCACTTGGAAGCGAAGGTGCTTGGGAATCCTACAATTGAGGAAAATGTTAATTGTTAAAGTTGGGGAAATATTAAAGAGGGTGAATACTGTATCAGAGTTTAACTCTAAAATTAATTAAAACTTAAAATACGTTTTGGAAAATCGTTTAATGATTCATTGATTTTTTTTCACTGGGAGGGGTTTAACTCCTAAAACCCTCCCCTTGGACACGGCTCTGCTCCGAGGACTGCAGTTTCGTGCACTTGTCTGGTGTACTAATTCTGCATTTGCTACTAGTTTGTTTGGCTCTCTTGGCTCCTTTAAAAGGTTTTCCGCCTCCAGCACAGATTCTTCCTATTCTGGGCTGATAGCTGCTAAAAAGCACGAAACAGCAGTCCTCGGATGGAATGACTGAGCTGGCGGTGTATATATTAATTTCAACTTTTTAAAAAACGTAATGAAACTAGTACTCACGCACACAGTAACCTCCGTTTTGAATATACGTAGGAAGGGAACAAATACAACTCTTCTTCCCATCCACAAAACTGCAGTCGTCGCTTTCAGCTCCGCAATCACATTCTGGTTTTGGAACAACAATAAATAAAGCACAATGTAAGGCAATATGGATTTAAGACATATTAATCGGATTGTCTAGGTACTATAAATATTTCAAAAAAAAAAAAAAACATTCAATTGTAAGCCTTATGGCAGCTCAATAATGGCTCCTAGGATCTCAAGGGTTCAGCAGTTTTTGCAAGGAATTAGTTATAAGCAAAAGTAATTTCATGATTATTTCAAACTTATTAGTGGTGTCTTTTTGAGCAATCACGATTGCTTATTGTTCTCACTTGACTGTTTTTGATGTCCTTTGATTTTATTTTCCCATCGCCACCCTCCGCAGCATCACCGTCGACGGGCTACTCACCATGCTGCACCTCTAG
The DNA here is from genome assembly GCF_026930045.1 of Uloborus diversus. Taxonomy (NCBI): domain Eukaryota; kingdom Metazoa; phylum Arthropoda; class Arachnida; order Araneae; family Uloboridae; genus Uloborus; species Uloborus diversus. Next base: position 145,594,830 of record NC_072738.1, on the reverse strand, counting down.
CGAAAGCCGTCTCCGGGTTGCATCCATTTCCTACATACACGCGCATACATACACAACTACACACACACACACATACACCTACATACACAAACACATACACACGCGCGTACATACAGACACCCACACATACACATACACCTACACACACGTACACAAACACACACGCATACATACAGACACCCACACATACACACACAAAAGCATACACACAACTACCCACACATTTATGCCTGCACACAGACACAAACACATATACCTACACACACATACACATACCCCCCCCCCCCCCACAGACACAAACACACATGCCTACACACACATACACATAACCCGTACACACAAACACACACGCCTACATGCACACACTCGTGATTGCGAAAAACATAATTTGAATTCAAGACGTCAAAATTCAAATTAATTTTTTTTTATTTACCCGAGATCACACCTGTCACTTAAAAATACCTCGTATACCAGATAATTTATTAATTATCCCTTTAAATGCCACTCTGTGTTCCAATTATTCATTAATTTAGTTGCATTATAAAAATAAGACTATTAGGCATACCTTTAAGTAATTCAAGAAAAAAAAATTTTCCTTGCTTTTAGTACTTTTTTCTTTGCAAAAATGTAAAAATATTTTTTCTCCAGCAATTAATGAATAAGTTATTAAAAATGTCAAATTTTAATAACTGTAGTCTGTACTGAAATCGATTTCTATAGGGAAAATATCCTGCCAAACTAAGGGGGAAATATCTGAGCCCCCCCCCCCTAAAATTTTGCATATGGGTGCCCTTGTCTGAGACTGCGACGTCTTCGTCAACATCCGATTTTCTACAATTGGAATTAAGCAGTGGGTGAGTAATTTATCAAGTCCGAATTATATTTACAGAACATTTAATTTTTAATTAGGTTCTCGCCGCATTTTTTACCATTAATTTAAGTGATGTTATTTTTCGGCATATAAGATGGATGTGTCGAGTATCATGCAAATTTATAATCTAAGATGGATATGTGTCGAGTATTATACAAATATTTATTGTGCAAATATTTTGTGATCCGAAATTTCCCGAAACTTTGAGTTGTCGTTTCCGAAAATTTTCGGTTTTAAAAGAAAACTTTTAAAATGATTTTATCAATGATTTCGAGCATTTTTGTAAGCATATTTGAAGAGCTTTTATGATTTCAATAATTTTTGTTTGTATATTTGAAGAGTTTTTACGGTGGGGGGAGTGGGGGGGGGGGGTGTTGTTCGTAGAAGAAAATTTTTGTACGTAAGACTTCGTTCTTGAGCATGACACTCCCCCCAACCCAAAATAAAATGAAATCCTGTATCCGCCCCTTAGTCCAGTTGCATACTTAAGGAAAAAGACCCTCCGTGGGAAATTTCGTGAGGAAATTGTAAGACCAATTCTAATACATTCCTTATGACCTATATAACTATGCCTCACCGGGTGTTTTGCTTGAACTTGTGTCAGATGGCCTGTGTGACGTCATTAATCCAAGATGGCGGCTGCACTAGATATTGATGAAAATCTTCCGATTTTAACTGATTTTAGGGGCATATTATGATGTTTTTTCAACTTATCTTACATATTTAATGTTTTAATACTATTATATTTCAAATTTGAAAACTAATTGCCAATTTAAAATAAGTTATTCATTTAGTTTTTTTTTCTTTCTTTTTTTTTAAATGCAAATTTTTAGTAACCAATAACAGTTAAAAAATATTTTGGAAAGCTTGTCGATAAAATCAAATTTATTATTCCAAAAAAACTGCAAAATAATTTGCATACACGCGTTTCGGGGTTATAAGACGCATTTTTTGTTTTTCAATGCAGAAACAAATTACAACTTCCGTTACTTAATATTAGATATAATGATAATTTTATTTATGTACTCAAGTAATGAATGATTGATTTCATTATTTAAACTCTGATTTTGATTCAAAATATAGATTTAAAGGTAAACAGTTTTTACTTAAAGATCTTCATCTGAAGCGTTATCAATATCGCTTTGTTGGCTATGATTTTCACATAAGTCCTCATTATCTTCAGACACAAAGTTCAGTGCGTGAAATATTTTGAGATTTGCATTTACATGAAACAATGCATTTTCCCTTTACGCAGTTGCATCGAACCAGTTCAAAAATAGACTCAGAAGCACAAAAAAGTGTACACATAACTGAAACATAGAAGTTGTCTTTCTCTTCCCATCCGAAGTCTGACGGTGATGTTAAATTCGGGTGCTGCTGAGATCAGCAAGATGCCGTTCCAATACCTGATAATGCGCTCTTAAAATGTAAGGGGACAAAGATGCTCTTGCAGGAGGCAAATTTTCATTTTGAGTCTCCTGCTTGGAAAACATGAACCAAAGAAATTCTCCAATATCAGAAATCTTTGTCAGCGGCAAATATTCAGAACAAATAAAGCCTTCTTTCAATAACAATTTTATCATTTGTAACGAATTCTTCAGTTGACCCCCAGATGAGTCAGAGCGTCGAGAGTATCTTTGTCAGCCATCTTATAAATTTTCCAAAAAAGAAGGTTTTCCCTTCTAAGCAAGTGAGCTTGTTATATTACTTCCTAACAGAGCATAGAGTCATAACATTCCTCTTGTTTTATCTAGTCCTAATGCGATCATAATGCTGGTCATTCTTCGGTTGCTACCTACCCCAGTCAAAGATGTGCATGGACAGTGAAATGATTTTAACCAGAACAATGCTAGCAAAAATACATCGGTGTCAGGCGAATATATATGAGTACTGGTTGCTCTTTCTCTTAGAAGCATGAAGATAGTCCAGTACTATTTTAACACCCGCCTTTCAATGACTGCTTTGCAGTACAGTCACATCAACTTTTAATGATGATTTAGCTTCATTTCTCCAGCTTACGATTAGGTTTTTTTTTCAATGCTGCGTGCGTATATTAATGCTTTATTTACCTGATAAGCTGTTAAGTTATCCTTTGTTTTTACATGAGAAAGTAGGGTCTTCATGTGTACGTTTTTAATATTAGTACAATAGGTTATTTTGAACTCAGTGGCTGTTAATGTACTTCTTTTTTCCACATGGCAGATTGGCAGATTTTAGCGAGTTTCAATGTATGTGTCAAACACAAAGTGTGTTTCATCATATTTTAAAAGAATTTCCTTGATTTTATTATTAAATTCTGCAGCTAAATCATTACATGTTTTCACTTGCTTTTTTTTCTTCTGTGATTGTAGCTGCGCCATTCCATAAAGAACAGCAACATTGTATGATTCTGTGTTCATTTGCTTCGATATGCTTGAGTCTTTCATGGGGTAAGGCAAAGAATCTTCGATGCTGCTGTCTACTTTTTCTAAGCCACATTCTTCTAAAACCTTCATTAACTTTGATTTGTTTTGTAACAATTTTATCTACCCATCCAGATTAAACGTAGACTGTGGAACAGCCTAAAATTCATATGCTGTTTTTAAATCAATATCTGCTCGACTCCTTGATATAACTAGCAGAAGTTTAAATAATGATCGGCTTTTAACTGTAGAACAGTGTCAGCTATATTTGTTGCAACTTTCTTCGTGCTATTTTTACATAGATTTAGCTTTTCTTTTCTCATTGTGGCCCAGAAATTCGTGTTTTCAGTTTTAATTCTCAATTAGTTTTAATTGCCTTAAATACATCTGTTTGTATGGCTTCATTATGTTCAGACTTTGTTGTGTTAATAAGTTCACTTCCTTCATATATTATAGGGCTTGTTGATACTCTGATGGCACTATATATACATTGCACATCTTCATGTATAGTCGCTTTCCTCTTGAACCTGTCAAATGATAATGTTTACTCTTTAACGCTAAACTATTTTTTTTCCTATTGAGTTATGTATTTACTATTCCACCAATTACTTTCATACTCTTTTTCTCTTGCTCCAAAGCTTCGTCTGACTCTAAAGCACAAAACGGTACAAAAGACTTTTTAACAGCCCAATTGCCTTCCATGAATTCATTCCGAAGATTTTGTTGCTTTACTTTAAGACGCTTCATATTAGTCAAGTACCATGATATCATACTTGCATAATTTGTTAAATTCAAAGCAAAGAAATGGGGAACGGAACCTTCGAATGAAGAAATGTGTAATTCCCAATTTCCTGATCTAACAGACCGTATAAAAGTAACATTGTATCCATCATATGCATGTATAACAAAGCAAGTTTAAATGTTGGTCTTCCAATTGATTCTGTGTCTTCAAATCTTTAATTTTTTCATGTATTTTAGAATCTAGTAATACTGCACTATATTCGAGGAAAGTTCTTTTGTTTCATCATACTTTTTTTTCTTAAAAGCAATTTTTGCACCCTTCTTTGCATTGAAATTTCATTTCTTCATTGTGTATATAAAAAGCATCGAGGTAAAATTTAAATAGTGCAACCCTTAATGTAGAATGTGCTTCTGTAGCCCGTCTAACACACTTTCCTGCAAGAATTTTTGACACTACAGATTCACTGTATAACTCAGTCAAATTGTCGTCAAGACCTGTACAAGTTTTTGTTTGACAGGGCAAGTTTTAAAACTGGTTTTTATAATCCAATATCCAATATCAATCCCTGTTGATAAATTTTCCCCTAAAATATGTTTAGTTACATGTACCAGTTTCTGCATGAACGTAAGCTACGTTGATGAAATGAAACGAGCGTTCTAAAAAATGCAAGAAAAGCTCCTAAGGCATAATTATACAGGTTATAAGGAATTCTGTTAAACGATTATACAGTTGAAGCTTGTTAAAACGAACTCAAATGGACTTTAAAAGTGAATTTGTCTCTACTGTAGCTCGTTTTATTTGAAAAAAATAGTTTAAGTGTAAGTACAGTAGGACGGGGATCGCAAATATAGTTCGCTTTAGCAGTAATTCGTTATAAGCGTGTCTGAATTAACGAGGTTCGATTGTACTAATGTTTAATGATTTTATCCTGAAAATTAACAGTATTTTTTAACTGCAAAAACTCAGCCGAGGTACTTTTAAACTAGCTTATTCTGAATGCCAAACTCAAAAATGAAGACTTTAGAATTTTTTTTTTAAATGAGTTAACAAACAAATAAATTAAGTATTTTACTTTCAACTTATAATAAGAAAAGTAATAGAATATTAATCAAGCAAATTCACCAGAAAAATATCACAAAATACCCAAAATTTGAGTCATAACTGCAAAAACTCGTTACAGCCGCCATCTTGGATTGATGACGTCATACAGGCCGTCTGACACAAATTCAAGCAAAACACCCGGTGAGGCATAGTTACACAAGCCATAAGGAACATAACAGAATTGGTGTCACAATTTCCTCACGAAATTTCCCACGGAATGTAGTATGCCCCCCTACTACTGTGTTACCCTACATTAACCCTACAGAGAGTTTCAGATAAATGTATCTTCCTTCAAAAAAAAAAAAAAAAAAAACTGGTTTACGGTAAACACGAAGAAGAATACGAGCATCCATTCGCTACAGCTTCTGATTAAAAAAAAAACTACTAATTCATAAAATTTTACAAGCCTAAAATACGATTTTTTTTTGAGCAATCACGATTGCTTATTGCTTTCATTTGACTATTTTTGGCGTGTTATCATTTTATTTTCCCACCGCCACCCTCCGCACCATCACCGTCGACCGGCTCCTCACAATGTTGATCCTATAGCGAAAGCCATCTCCAGGTGTTGTCCATATCCTACACACACGCGCATACATACACAACTACACACATACACACACGCAATCATACAGACACCTACACATACACACACACAAAAACATACACACAACTACCCACACATTCATGCCTGCACACAGACACAAACACATATGCCTACACACACATACACATACCCTCCCCCCACACACACATTCATACACACAACTACCCACACACTTATGCCAGCAAACAGACACAAACACACATGCCTGCACACATACACATACCCCTACACACAAACACACATACCCCCACACACAAACACACACGCCTACATACACGCACTCGTGATTGCGAAAAACATAATTTGAATTCAAGATGTCAAAATTCAAATTAATTAATTTATTTATTTATTTTATTTATTTATTTTTTATTTTTTTTTCAGTAACGAAAACAGTTACATCTTAGACAAACAATAAAACAGCTGAAATTACCTTCGCACTCGGATCCATTGTCTTCATATCCTCTTTCACATAGGCACATCTTTCGACCTCCAGAAAGCATCATACAACTTCGTGAATTAGGACCGCATCGACATTCTGAGAAGGTAATAAAGAGAACTTTGACTGACAAAGGCACACACCAATATGCATAAATTTGCATTTCTTCACGCAACTTTTAAATGGAAGAAATTTATTCAAAAAAGTCGTTACTTTGAAGACCTAAGTCGAGAACTGTATACAGGGTGTTGCAAAAATGATTGATACATTTAAAAAATCAATAAAAACTAAACGGGCAACGATAGAAATATACCGTTTGTTGCATTATGCTTGGGACAACAATAAATTTTCAGACAGACAAACTTTCAAAATTAGTTACAATGTTCCTGAACAGATGGCGCTGCAGGTATTTTAAAAAGTATAAAAGAAAACGCAGTCTGTAGGATCGCCAAAATGACCGGTATATTTGAAAAATCAATGCTGCCAGTTTAGTTTATATTGATTTTTCAAATGTATCAGTCATCTTTGGAACACCTTGTAAAATCAACAACCAAATATGACACAAAATATGCAAACAGCAATGTATGCACAACAGGATTGCTTCGTCTTCAGTGGGGGGGGGGGGGGATTGCGGCTCTAAAAATATTAACCTACCCGGTATTGAAAAGCCACTAGATTACCACAATTTTTCCTGTGATAAATTTTTTCCAAAGAATTTATTAAAACGTAAACAATAATTTCTGCACCAACAAAAAAAAAAGAGCTGTTGTTTCAGAAACAGAAACCTATTTTTACATTGCGATAGCATTTGGTGACAATTCATTCATTGCACGTTCAAGGCAGATGTCTCATTGGACAGGTCATATTCCAAGTAAGTGGGTGGGTCTCGGTTTTACTTCTTTCAGCAGCCATTGATCAGAGACAACAACGCTTCCTATAATTAATTTGAATTAAAAATTGGCGAGAGTAGGGTTGCAATAAAGAATGCAAAGCTTAATTTATATTTACTTTTTAGCCAACTCAGTGCAGTTATTACTGCAACTTAAGCATTCCAGGTCTAAATGATTGCATAGCGAAAATATACTAGGAGTACGTTTTTTTTTTTTTTTTTCTTATTGCCAAAATGTTTCTAAACTTGAAAATAAGGCCTCGCGTCTTTTTCTCCTTCATTACCTATAATGGAATGGTCTTGTTTTCGCAAATGGGTCATTTGTTTGCTGTCTGACTATACATAGATTCTTTTGATGTAAGAAAACATAAACTTGCTCCAGTTGCATATTTCATCAAAAATAATCTGAAACATACCTACGCATGTATTGTTAATTTGAAAGTAGCCTCGATCACAAGTACAAATTTGTATCCCCTCTTCAAATGTACATGATTTTGCATATGGTCCACAGTTGCAATCTGGAAGAGAAATGAGCACATATCAGTTTTAAAAACATAGTACACTTTAAATGATTTTTTTAAGCAATCATCTTGCTTTTGTTTTTACTTGACGGTTTCGATGTTCCTATGATTTTATTCCCCCCCCCCCCCCGCCTCCCTCTGCAGCACCACTGTCGACCGGGCCCTCCCGATGCTGCTGCTCCAGGGAATACGGTATCCAGGTTGCGTCCATATCCTGCACACACACGCATACATACACACACACGTACCCACACACTCATTCCTGCACACAGACACACACACACACATACACGCACATGCTCACACACTCGCGCCTGCCTACATACACACACTTGTGATTGCGAAAAACATAATTTGAATTCCAGATGTCCAAATTCAAATTAATTTTACCTTTTTTTTTTTTTTTTTTTTTTTTTTTGTACATTAGCTTATGCTCGTTTTCATTTTCACAATCCCAAATGTTGGGAAATTCAATGAGTATAGCACTACAAGGGAAGAATAAACGAACCTATATATCTTCAAGAATAATATTGCGTGTCTAGAATGATTTGTATGAGAGTTAGAAATAATAAGCGAAGAAATAAATACCACTACTCGGCTAAAAAAAATCTCTTCGAAAAGCTTCTGCTGATACTTATGCAAAATGACCCCCTGAATAAAAATTAGTGCCCGCCACCAACACATAAAACCACATTCGTTCTGAGGGCATTTGATTTTATAAAGCGGCGGATTTTTCATCCGGCATACCTACACTTAAAAAAGTGAGAGGTATTAAAGTCTCAATGCTCTAAAAAAGAAATTAATAACTATATTTATATTTTAAGTGCTTCAAAACACAGTTGACATTTCAACTGGATATAATATACAATTTTTATTTGTACAAGGTCTTAAAACTTTGGCGAATTGCTGTTTAAATAAGCTCGTAATTTTTAACAGAACCTCCTTTTTGTTTTAAAGTACATCGCATGATATAAAATGCTTTTTTGATGTGTATTGAAGAGGCTAATTCGGAAAAAAATTTCCTCACACTGTGAAAACGATTCAGAAGCGTTCCTGGAAAATAATAGCCATCTCATATGCCTAAATTAATTGTACCAGTAACTTATCTTGCATAAACCAGGAACGTTTTCCATTAAAAGTCAGTAACCTTCCTGAAATTATCCTTGAAAACTTTCTGAAGAATTCGTAAATCTCCCCAGTTAAATCCAGTTTGAATCTTCAAGAGAAATTAGGTAGATTTAATTTAACTCTGATTTGAACTTTCCTGATTGACCATGAAAACTCCAGTAGCACCAACGCAAGTATGAGCTAAGCATCTACCTTGACTTACAAAGCTGCTGCTAATTGTACACTTATTCGCTTAGTCAATCTGGACGAGCTGTAGCAAAGCCGATATTATTATTAAGCACGCTCAGTTAACCTTTAAATCGGTAGCAAAAAATATTATTTACAATAGCAAATCATCTGCATTCGTATGACTTGTAGCAATTCAGGAAGCTTGTCTGCAAAGATACTTGACTTTACGGGGAAATGAATGAAAACCCGTGAAATTTCGAAACGTTTCACGGAAATAGTCAATAACGCTTCGGAGTTTTTTTTTTTTTTTTCAAATGGGGAAGCAGAAGTCCCCATAAATAGAGCTGCGAAGGGGTTGGGCGATAATTTCTAGCGTAAAAGTAAGCCCTGAAAGGCTATACTACTGCTGTAACGCCTAACCAGTTCGCAGCAGAATTTATGGCGACTTCTATTGCAATTTCAGCATGCAGCGCCACCTGTTGGCAATTTTTGATACTAATTTCCACGTTTCTGTACATGATATTTAAGGGTTTTCAACAAACATACCGTTTATTTTATTCCAATATCATCCTGTGTTTTCGCGATGTCAAGGAGTCCTTCGCTGGACACCCTGTATGATAGACGAACAGTTAAATTACAAAATTGATTGAACTGAGCTTATTCTTCAAGCGTAGTTTCTCCAACGTGCACTGTAAAAAACAATGCAGAAACATTCCTGGAAAATAACGGGCAACCGATGTGCCCAAATTCAGCCAGCAACAAATCTTGCAACAGAAACGTTTCGCACTAAAAGTCAGTAGCAATTCTGAAATTATTCTTGAAACCTTCCGAAGAATTTGGAAATCTCCGAGTTTAAAACCAGCCATCTCTGTGGAACCATAATGGAAAATTAGGTAGATTTAACATACAATCAACTCTCAATTACTCGAAGTCCAAAGAGACCGGTTAAAACCTTCGAGTAATAGGTAGTTCGAGTAATAGGAAGTTCTTTTCCCTAGCTTTTTCAAAAACGTCTTTTTTACTAGAAAATCGCCCGTCAAGATATGACGGGTGAAAATTGCTTCTACATTTGAACGAAGGAATTGCCTGTTTGGTGATCTTTTGATAGTTGAAATTTATACCCTAACTCCAGTAGATAGCGTTCTCCGTTGACCACTTATTTTTACAGTGTAGTCAAAATGTGACTGAGTGTTTATATTTAGCCAAAAGCACAAGAAAAAAAAATAATAAATTGTATCAAACCTATGAAATTGATAGTAAATTTTATGCTTATCTTCGTATTCTAATAAATATTCTTAGGTTAAGTGGGTGAAAAGCGAAATTTTAGTTTGAGGTAGTAACTTTTTATGTATACAAAAAGTCAAAACTGCTATTAAAAGAATATGCATTTCAGCTTACAAAGAAGAATATTTTTCCTGCACAAAAAGGATTCCCTTGAAGTCTGAAATTTTAAGCCAGATATTTCTTCTTGTGCTTACATTACGCTTTGTTTTCTAAGTGGAGCCAAAGGTTAAAACTACAAACAAAAAACGTTTCGATTACGAGTTAATTCAACTGCATAAGAACTACAGGCTGCATCAAGGGTTCGAAACAGCAAAGAGCGTTCCTGTACAATTTATTTTATTCCCTTACGTGTGTTATTTATTGTATGTTATGTTTTGATGTTATGCGTAATATTGGTCTAATTTTTAGATTCTGGCAGATGTTCAGGGCAAGGTCCGAACTCTAGTTCAGCTGGTTAACAGCCGAACGCTCTGCAGATTGAGCTAATCAGCTTTATCGTACACAACGCAAGATAAATGCTATTCGTTCAACTATCTTCTTATATATAATAGCCGATGATCGAATAACCCGCATGTTTCAACAATGAAACTCGTGCCACGTCATGATAATTTTAAAATATGTTTTGGTAATGTTTAGCACGCAGGGAAAGGCTTTATTGTGACGAGGCTGAACTCGTTCCGGTAACTAAACTGTTTTACTGTTAAGACTGTGTCATTTCAGGGTAATGAAGAAACAAAATAACGGTCAACAATGAACGCTACCTACTGGAGTTTAGGGTTCATCCACTGGAGTTTTTTTTTTTTTTTTTTTTTTTTGTCATTAGTCGGCACGACAAGCTTTTAAATGAGGGGTAAATGATGTAATTTGATCAAGGAATAAGGAATAAGCGACAAGAAAACCGACTTCAGAAATAATATAGAAGATAAGTAATAAAAGAATGAAGGCTTTCACGGCCGGTGTCAATAATTAATGCTTCTTCCAAAAAGAAGCTTTAACACAAGGATAAAAGAACACTAAAGAAACTGCCATTTGGGCCAAACTGAGAAATCAGCAGTCGCGGAACATACTTTTAGTGATGGGACCCATGTCATTAAATTCAAAGAAACCAAAATATTTTCAAGGACATCCCAACTACTACGCCAGATTAAACAGAGAAGCAATCAAAATTTTCACATATCCCAACAATTTCAACAAAAAGGAAGAAGGAATTAAGATAAACAAACCCTGGCATGCTGCACTTAAACGATTATCCCGAGAGATACTTTTAGCCAACCAGAAACAGCGACGGACGTCCAGCAGCCAATCCCCAACCAGAATGAAGAGAGCTCAAGTTTCAGCCAACCAGAAACAAGGACGAACGTTCATCATCCAATCCTGGCCCAAATTGGAGGGAGAGCTAGTTCTTCCCACATAATTAGTATCAACACTTCGATATCTGCATCTGTTACTAGGAAGCCCCTTCCATGGAAGCTTCGACCACGTAAACACTGAAGATGGTCGCCGCAATTGCGGTCGAAACGTTTGGGGAAACAACACTCAGACCACGGCACAACAGCCTGGAATCTCACAAGATTAGTATGTACAAGATAATACTCACCTTTGCACACTTTATCTATTTGATGGAAGGCCTTCTCTCCGTCGAAGCACTTACAGTAGGCTCGCTCGCGGAATGTATCGTACACGCACTCAACGTCATCACCGTCCCCGCAAGTCTTCTTTTCCGGAACGCAGTCATCGACAATTTGGCATCGATCGCCGCTCGTCCCTTTGAAGCATCGACAATATTTTTTGTCACCCGGCTCAACAGGTGTATCATCATACCAATTCTTTTTTTCGGAACATTCGGAAGAATAGAAGCAATCGTCGTTCGATTCACATGGCACTGCAAATGAAAACGAAATTGTACTTACAGACCTTCTTTTGTGCGTTATTATTTTGTGCAATTTATTTTTGTGCGATAGTACATGGAAATTTCGATCAAATTGGAACATATCGATAGGGGTATTTCCTTCGGTCAAAAGTACTTCTTTTAGCACTAAAATTGATAAAATAAACAAAAAAAATGGTACTAGAAAGTATTTTCGTTGTTAAAAATTAACTATATATATATATATATATATATATATATAGATAGATAGATAGATAGATAGATATATATATATATAAACTAAAAGTTGTTTTCCTACCATTTAATTTTAAATATTTATTTAATGACGAATTTCTGAAACCAAACGTTTCATCGTGTGACATCACAAGTGAAGAAAGTCATCTTTAATCGGAGCATTGGTTGTCTTTTCTGGCAAGGTTTCGGCTTTTGGTGATTTTTCAGTGCGACCAATTATTAGCGGAACGAGAATTGTTAGTGAAATAAAATATTAATTTGGCGAAGTTAGGAAATGCCCTGAAACTTCAATCTGGTAACCCTAGCGACTTTTTCCCTTGTCACGTCAGCAGCGAAAATGAAAACAACGATTGAACGCCTTTTAAGATTAATTTTTTAAGAGAAAAAATAAGTCAAAATTAAGAAATGAAAGGTAACTCACCCCACACATGTTTTCGAAAATGCGCTTTCAAAAGAAAATATTTTTGAAAAATGGCAAACTACACAATGGGGTTATTTCCTTCAGTCAAAAGTACTACTTTTAGTCACTGAAATTGATAGAATAAGCAAAAAAAAAAAAAAATAGAGCGTGAAAAAAAACTTTCATGTTCCCACCTTTAATTTTTAAATATTTTTTCAAATCTCTGATTTTTAAAATAAGGCGCGGTCTTTATGACGTCATAAATGATGTTCTTTGGCTCATCTGTCTACCGCGTTTCCACGTTATGATAATCAAGAAGTGAATTAAATATTGCGCTCTACGCTTGCTATCAACCATATCGTTGCCAATACACGTGAGTAAAGATGCGAATTAAATATTATGCTTTGTGAATGGCATTTCATCATTTGTGATGTCATCGGCAGAAACGTAAATAATGAAAGCTCACCGATTTAAGTAATTTTTTGAACATATTAAACTTAAATAAATTATTTAAAAAATGGTCAGATCCTCTGTTTTCAAACATGATCTTTCAGAAAAAAAAAAAAACTTTTAAAACATTGGAAACTCCCCCATTATCGAAGTTATTCATAAAACGAGTGCTAGGTAGTATTGTCAGTTGACGAAAGTGATTTTGAACCAGTTTACCACTAGAAATTTCGTGCATTGTCAGACTACGAAGGATAATGGTTACACGTTTTGAAAAGATTTGTTAGCGTAAAATAAGATACTCATGTAACCAAAGTATTTTTAAAAAAGCTTGGTTGTGCGTTCCCTAAATAAAATTATATAAGGTTCACAAAATTAATGGCATGTAATTACTTTGATAACATGTCATTCGTCTCTCATCTTCTGCACGGTCCCTACTAATTTTGAACTCGAATATCTCCTTAAGTTTTAGTCGCAAGTGTTTTAAATGTTTTGTGTTGGTATTGCAACGGATCCGGTGCGACTTCCAACTTTCTTGAAAGGACGACACAGTTCTTGATTAAAAATACAGGAAATTTATTTACACTATGTACAGGAAAGATCGTCAACAACTGCTAAATTAATCATCAGCAATTAAGCAAATATCACACAACATCGTAAACTGAACGGTTACACACGTATATACTCCCACATACGAAAAATTACACAGCGAAATGCCTCACAATAAACAGAGCTAATACACTCTCAGTACAAATTCTCAATCGAAACTGAACTTTTTATCACGCGGGACGCTTTTATAAACATCGAAAAGTTTCCACAACATTCGAAATTCTTCTCGAAATGCGTAGACCGTTATCTTATTCCATTCACAAATTTTATCAATGAAAAAAAGAAATAGGGGGGGGGGAACGTATACTTCCGCCGAATGTATAGGGGTTGTATATTTATTACGGGAAACTATTTACAGGTTACGTTACTATAATAATTACTATTTACAGAGTTTGTTGCAGTATTGTTTTCCAATAAAGATTGTTTTATACGTCAGGAAACCTAAGACCTGTATAGAAAGTTAGATTTCGCATTTTTTTATGAATTTTCTTTTTAGCTTCAAACTTCTAATACCTTAAGCTTTCATCTTATTTTGAACATTTTTTTCAGCAGCATCTGGGGCTAACGGTTGGGAAAATAAAGGTCTTGCGGGTTGAGTGGGGACCCGCTGTGTATCAAAACGGATGAATGCGTTTGAGTATGTTCCTCGCACAAATCCAGTTCACGTCAGATCTTTGCGAAATTTGGCACAGAGGTCCTTTGATGCTCAGGAATTCAAGGAAGGTTTTTTTTTTTTTTTTTTGAAACTTAAAAACAATCCAAAGAGGTCTACATTAAAATTTGGGGTATAAAATTACTATACTATTTTCTACATAGTGACGCGAAATTTTACTTTTTTTTTTAAGCCGGATTGTCGAACAAGCGTCACTTGACATAATTTTTATTTTCGAGGTGGACCGTGCAACGCCGGGAAACGCAGCTAGTAGTTTCTAAAATTCACAACTTACCTCTACAGGTTTTTGTCACACGATCAAATTGTTTTTCTTTTTCTTGGCACACACACGCAATTGATCCACCCACAATCTGCACGCAAGTGACGTCACTATCGTCACCACACAGCTCGCACTGTTCGCAGAAATTACCTCTCGTCCCATTCTTGCAGTCACAAAATTTTTCATTGTTAGATACAGTGCATTTGGCTCCGAACTTACATTCCGTATCCAGCTTACAGGTCTCTATAAAATAAATACTTTATAGTTTACTGAAAGTAAAATGAAACGACAGTAATTATCCGCAGAATTTGGTGGCCCAAGTGCCGCGGATAAAACTCAAAAAGGCAAAAATTAGGGACAAATAAGGGACACAAACCACTATACCATGTTCATCCAATGACATGCCAGAATTACTAACACGTGACTGGTGTTTACAGTAACGATTGGTTAAGCTCTTCTCAAACATTTTCGGTTTATAAGCTCGTCGGTAAATCTCCTTAACTTTTAGTAACAGTAGACTTGTAAATATTCATGAAAGTAGTATCCTCATATAAATAATAGCCAATGATCGAGGAAGCCGCGAGTTTTAACAATGAAACTCGCGCCAAGGCCTGATAATTTGATAATATGTTTTGGTAATGTTTAACATTCAAAAAAGGCTTTATTGTGAAGAGGCTGAACTCGATCCGGTCACTGTGGTGAAAAAGTGGTTTATTCTTTCGAATTTGTTAGAAAACATGAACCACCAACTTAAATTAAAAAAAAAAACAAAATGAGGAAAAAAATTTAGACCGATCGTATTTTAAGTGTTTCCGCAAAACTCCAGGACGTCACAATGTTTGGTGCTTACGTGGAACACGGAGAAAAAGTTTGACTTACCCCAATGTAGTGGAGACACAATAAGCACAACTCATTTCGCGTCACATATGAAAATTTATTCCGATGATCATCACTTACACGACGAATATCAAGATCCTAGGGAGCTCCCGCGGAGTAATCAAAACATAGAAGGGAATACAAAAGATTAAAATATGAAAAATTTAGGTAAGTTAAGTTCACAGTCCAGTCTATTGCAGGGAATTATGTTGCCACAGCAGAGGCAGGGCCGATCCTAGCAGGTGTGCAGAGTGTGCACCGCACAAGGGCGGCCGAAGCAAGGGGCGGCCGCAGGCTGCATCATGTAATTCTTATAATAAACAAACATTCCTCAAGAATTTCTCACAAGATCACTTATAATAAGTCGAATAAATCTGCTAAATTTTAAATGTTCAATTATCAAATTAAGTGTCGATTTCCCGGCAGCATATAGCACAGTTTAAGAAAAATAGAATGTTTGGGACCAATGTCTTAGTTCATTGTCCATTAATATTTATTCTTTGCACACATGCTTCATTTGGTTGCAAAATTTGTGACAGAACCGGTAATCGGGCATGGATACAGGGGAGGGAAAATGAGGAAAATGGCCCCCTCCTGAAGCATGAAAGGGTGCCTTCTAAAAGGAGCACCGAGGGCGGCCACTAATGTTTACCTCCCAAGCGTTTATAGACCTAAACAATGAAGACATTTTTTTATGTATATAAGAAAAAGCTATACTGATTAGATACTCTCATCATAAGCATTTCAAACAACAAAATCTGTGTTCAATAATCGTGGATGCGTGGGAAGAAAGTAAAAAATTGCGACTCATTTGAGAGTCAAACATATATGAATGACAAACTAAAATTTTGTAATTTTCCCCCTTTACGGCAATTTTTTCTAATTAAAATCCCGAATGAACTGCCCGGTTTCAGATCAGGTAGGAGGACAGGGCTCTTGCTCCGGGTAGTAAGTTTAAACGAAGATCCGAAATGATGCCATGACCTCCTTGACGAGACTAAAGAAGGTTTAAAATTGCGTTTATAAGACTTTAATTTCGGAACATTTTTCTGGTTGAACCACCGACCTTAAGCACCCAATTAAGTCTCTGATTCACCCCTTCCACCTTAACTTAATCAAACATAGCCTAAAAATGTTGGCTCCGAAATCTAAAATGTGTTTTTAGAGGATAGATGTCATCAAAATTCATCTTTCCTAATGTCATCAAAAATTGCTTAATGACATTTTTCGGATTTCTTTTTCGAAATTTTTACGATGGACTTTTTGCACTTACCAATAAAGACAGTCTCAGTTAGTGTCTTTAGAGAAGCCTCTAATCCCATCCCCTCTCATTTAATTTATTGAAAAACAAACTAAAATTGCGTTTTTCAGACATTAGTTTCAAGAACTTTCGGGGAAGGACCCCGGATCCCGCTTTTCTCCAAACTATTTTTTCCGAACTAATTTCCAAACTAATTTTCTCCAACTATACCTCCTAATTTCGTTTTTAGACGGTTCCGTGGAGCCACAGAATCCTTCCTGCCTACACTAGCCTGAAATTGACTTCAGTTTCTAAAAGCAGTTCGTGAGGGCATACTGAACATCCGCTCGCTCTTAGTCCCATCGTTATCAAACAATGCTTAAAGTACGATTTTGGGACTTATATTTCTAAAGAATTCCGGAGGAGAACTGCTTGGCTTATGTAACTTTTCGCCGCGCTAGTGCATACTCATCAATCGTCGAGGTAAGGTGGACAAAAGTGTATAGTTGTATTTTTCAGATATTAATATCGAAAAATATCCGTAAGATCCGCCGATGCTTCCCAGTACCGTTAACATCACCAAAAATAGTATAAAATTGCGCTTTTAGAAACATCCGTTTGGAGTCTCAAAACCCTTCCTTCTAAAAAATAGCCTATAATGTACTTTAGTTCTAAAAAATATTTCGGTTCGGAATATTTCCACGTCTCCCCTATCGTTTTCAAACATAGCCAAAAATGGGTTTTTGAAACAATAGTGCCGAGAAATTACAGGAGGAAAGCCGCCAGATCACCTACCATCACCAAAACAGCATAAATTGGCGTTTTGAACTTCAATTTCGAAAACCTTCAATGGGAGACGATTGAATCTCCCTCCCTCTAGCAACGTCAACAAAGGTAACCCAAAATTGCGTGCTTAAAACTTAGTACAGTGAAACCTGTGTAAGTTGACCACTCGCGGTGCAGTACTTTGGTGGTCAACTTAGACAGGTGGTCAACTTATAAAGGGCGGTAATGTTTTTTTTTTTTAGCACCATGTTTTCATTTTTTGAGTAATTCACCCTTATTCTTTCTGTTCAACTCACTTTCATTGTTTAACATCATTGAAAGTAAAACAGTAATTAAAAATAATATTCAAATAATTTTGTTATTTTTTTCCTTGTTTTTAACTATATTAGACACTGAAGTTTTAGAAATTCCATATGTGCCGACTAATTTTCTCTGGCTTTTTCCATTTTCAATTAATTTTAATATAATATTTCATACTTTTTATTAATCTCAAGTTCAACTAACTTTCTTTTTCAAGCCTTTTTTGTACAAATTATAGCACAAAGAGCAGTAAGCGCGACTCTCCCAGTTCATAAAGGCAAAATTAAAATGTCCTATCTCTTAATCCCTTGCACCAGAAACATGTCACTTTACTCATTAGCAGGCCCAGATCTGCGTACCCGCAGAGCAAGGGGCCCGCGTCCGTAAAGGGGCTAACGGTCCTAGAAATTGAAGAAAAAAAAAAGCACTAAAACTTATTCACTTTACAAATAGACACTGCTGGCCACTAAGGAGGGCCCCTACATATTTTGTTGCAGGGGACCCGAAATGTATAGATCCTGGCCTGCTCTTTTTAGCACAATTCCTGTATTGCCACAACATATTGGAACTAAAAGAAAAGACTTTGAACTTTTTTACTGACACCTAATTTTCATTGAACAGAGTACAAAAAACTATCTCAAATAGAACAACAAATGAAAAACAAGTTTGGAGAATGAAGAGCAGCATAAGTTTTATGCTGCTGGTTAGTTAGTAAAATGCTAGTCTCTCATCAAAGCATTAAAAACATTTTTGGAAAGCTATCAGAATAATAATAATAATAAATAAATAAATAAAATAATAAAACAATTTTGTAAAGAAAGTTTTAAAAAATAAACCAAGTGGTCAACTTAGAAAGGGTTTTTTACAATACTTCAAACCAAATTTGGCGTACATTAGTGGTCAAGATAGACAGGTGGTCAAGATAGAGAGGTGGTCAAGTTACAGAGGTTTACCTTTATTATATGAGATAGGACTAATTCCGTTCCTGACAAAAGCGGTCAACATAGACAGGTGGTCAACTTACAAAGGTGGTCAACTTTACAGGTTTTACTGTATTGGAAAATTTTCGGAAAGAGCGCCGATCCATCCTACGCTACGGTCACAAAAGAAGGCTTCAAACTGATTTCAATTTGGGAAGAATTTTAGGAAAGAACTTCAACATTACTATCTCCTGAAGTCTCGAAAAAGTTCCTAAAATTGCGATATTTGACGTCAATTTCGAAAATTTCTCCATGCAGCTTGAGTATACCCGACTCTTTTGTCCTTGCAACCAAAGATTAACTAAAACTATTTTTCATACGCCAATTTCGATAATTTTCTCGGAGTAATTCCCCCCTTCCCTGATCCCCCCCCCCCCGTCCTTCCTCTGATGTCACCGAAGAAAGACTATAAAATGCGTTTTTAAGATTAGTAAATTTTGGTATCTATTACTTTCTTCAAAGATATAAATATTACCTAAGGAGTTTCTTATTATAAAACTTTTCTTCCTTTTTATAAGTTCATCATTCTTCCGTTCTTTTTTTTAAATTAGAACTTGGTATAGAAATTTGAAGAAAGATTTATATGGACGTTAAAGATGAGTCAAAATATGCAAATTACTCTTATAGGGCGGCACATTAGGTCTTTGCACAAGGGCGGCCGACACCCTAGGATCGGCCCTGAGCAGAGGGATGTGCATCGTACATGGGGAGGCTAAAAAAGGCGCGGCTTGTTGTTGCAGCGAAAGGATTCATCGTAGAGACATCAGCGAGGAAGATGATGTAAAACCACTTGACGCTATACCACGGCGATGACTGAGAATTCTCCATTACTCAGGAAGAAAATGGCGCAGCGGGAATCAGAACTAAATTCATGTCAACGACCGCGCGTACCGCTTTCACTATCCAGGTCTCATCAGCTACATGTGCATCACCAGTCCTTTCTGATCATATGCAATGATCATCGTGTAAAAAAGAAAAGGTTTTCCTCCGTGCATGATCGAGCTACTTCCACGTGGACGCGAACATTTTTCAATCTTTTTTAGAAAATCTTGATTAAATACAGGACCTCGTTCATAACTAAACTATCATTTTTTTTAGAGAAACAGGGCTCTAAGGCTCCTGTGCAATTATTTTACAATTTACATCCTTTTTTATGCCGATGCATCAAGATTTTGCATCGCAGTCGTCGCCATTGCATACGACCCATTCACAAGTCAAGCGTCCGCGCTCCTAACTGCCCAACGCTCCGTCACGTATCACGGCTAGCACACGACTCCCCACGAAAATTTTTTGAGACATCCAGCTAAAAACCCACGCGGTCGCGTGAAAAACAGATCTCCATACGCGGCGTCACTTAGCGCAACGAATGGGAACGCGGGAAAATGACATCACCGAACTAGACCACGCCTACGGCCAATGAGCGAAAAAGGCGGGAGACAACACATCGCGAGAGGAAGAAGGGAAAACATGGCCGCCAAAAACTCGGAAACGACGCCATTAAATAAAAAATCCGAACACATGAAATAAAAACGCGAAACGATGAAAATATATGTGATTACTATATCACAGTCACTTAAATGTTTTGTTGGTAAGACAGTCATTTTAGGGGAAGGAAGTATCAAAAAAGTGGTTGAAATTTAATTCTACACTGTTATAACCAGGGGTTCCAGACGAGTGAAAATATTCCCTCTAAGGTGAAAGCATTGTACCTGAAGGTGCAATGCAGACTAGAAAATAGAGCAGAGGAGCCGAAACAGCATGCAATCGCGAAAAGACTCACTGCGCATGCCCTTTTGCCTTAGACATACATTCAACCACCTCAATATGGCGGACAAATGATGATTGCGTTTGTGTGTCTTTCACATTGAATGAAGTGCTCTATTGGATTAAAACACAACTTTTCTAGGATTAACTATCCGAAATTACAAGTAAGTACAGCTTTTGATCACTTTGTAGCTTTTAGGGCTTTCAAACATAGTTAAGTGTTTAAAAGTGCATTTATTGCTTTTCAGTTACCGTTACTATCGTGAAATTTCCATCATTCAAAACGCTACTAAAAATATCTGTCATTATTTTCTTGAGTACTCAATCGCCAAAAAAAAAAAAAAAAAACACCTGCTATAAGATTATCAATTATCAACAAGTGAGAATCTTAATAAAAATAATTCTTGTGCTTCGTAGATTATAACAGAAAGCTAGCGAAAAAAAAAAAACTCTCTCAGTCTAGCTCTTTTTTTTTTTTTTTTTTTGCTTTTTCATTCAAGTGTTAGAATCATTTCCTGTTAGCGGTTAATGTCTCGATAGCGTTAGAAATTTCCTTTGGTTTTTTAACTGTCGAAAAACTTCATGTGCATTTTATTTTGTTACTCTTGATTAACATTTATGAAACGATTTTGTTTTTCCGTAACTGTAATATCCCTGAATATTTTTGGCTCTTCATGTAAATAATCCATAAGTACAGCTACGCTTCATTTTCGGAATGCGTCATGTTTTAGTAAATGTATAATTTCTCACATTATTTAAATAATTACTCGTCTTTAAATTAAAGACGATTTGTGACAGATCTTTGATACCAAGTAAATTGGTAGATATTTATTGTTTTATTAATTCTTAACATTACTTTTTGTAAAAATAAAAGCCTCATCAGAACTCTGAATTTTTCACATGTTTTTAACGGCTCCAGAGTTATTATTAATATTATTTATTTTATGATTTTTTAAGAAAACGATAAAGATTTCACTGGTTTGCAAAGTTTTTCATTTGCTTTTACCGCGCCCGTGGGTCAAAAGAGGTTGAGAAACACTGAGTTAGAGCAATGAGCACTTCTTAACTATGTTGAAAACTCTGAAATATGATCAAATGCTGTAATTACATGTTTTAATCATTTCCAGTATCGAGTTCAATGTGAAAAATGTCCAAAACGTAGAATATCATAAATCAAAACAAAACTTCAAAAAAAAAAAAAAAAAGAACTGTATTCAAAAACGCACACAATACGGGGGAGGGGGAGGAGGAGCTATAGTAAGGGTGCCATTTCTCTCTCCAAATGTTCCTTTTTTTCACTCCGGCTGTCCTATTTTTTAAAAGGTGCCTGTTTTTCACCCTATTTAGAGGTGCGATTTCGGCTCCGTATTGGGTGCCGCTGGTGAACAAGCGTTTCTCCCCTGAAAGGTGCCGTATGCATCCTGTAGTTTTAACAGTGTATCCACTGGAGTTTAGGGTTAATCCACTGGAGTTAGGGTAAAATTTTCAAACATCAAAATATCCCCAAACAGGCAATGGCTTCCTTCAATTGTAGAAGAGTAGAAGCAATTTTCATCCGTCATACCTTGACGGGCGACTTTCTAGTTTTAAAATATTGTCGAATCTAATACAATAACTAAGCTCTGCGATTGTTAAAAGAACTTTGCATGACCCAACTTAAAACAAGTATCATAAAAGTAGATATAAAATTTTCTTTTATCGGATTTTCACAAAAAATCTCTAAATATTCATAAATCTCCATATGATATTCGCAGTGTTGCCAGATTGGGGGAAATTTCCCCATTTTGGGGAAATCTGGTGCTCTATGGGGAAACTTTGGGGAAATGAGTTTCGAGGGGAATTCTTTGGGCAAAATTTTTTTTCTTGGGGAAAACCTGGGGGAAAAAAGAATTTTTTTCGTATTTAGATTCGCGTCAGGAAGTAGTAGTTACATTATTTGTATCAAACAGCGTTGGTTTAGCTTTGCTCAACTTTATGGAATTCGCATTTCGCATTATGTGGAATATTATGCTACGAAATTTGCATTAATGTTCTGCGTGAATAACTAGTTGATACGTGAAACAGGTAAAAATAAGTGTGATGAAGAATGTTCTTAAATTAATATATACAACAATCACATCAGTTTAAATGTACATACAGAAGGAAAGTAGTAAATTCAAGTAAGAAAAAAAAAACATTTGGCTATTTCTTGTCTCTCGGTCAGGCGCAAGGTCTTTTGGTTCCCCTGTATATTTACAAATAAAGCATGATGAATTTCTCGCCAATTGGTTGCCCACGTCACGGTTCCACGTTAGCTTGGTAATTTACTCGTCCATCTTATGATAATTTTGCTAGAGATCCTGACAGACAGAGGGATACCCAGACAGAGACTTTCAGCTTAATTATTAGTAAAGATAAAGAAAGATAAAGATAAAGAAAACCGAAAAAAAAAAAAAAAAAAAAAACGAAAATGGGAAAAAAGAAAAAGTTAGGGAATTTTATAAGAAAATTTGGCTATTTGGGGGAAAAAAATTTTCAACAGACAAAAATATTAGAGGAAGTCGATTCATTTTATGAAAATATTAGTGGAAAAATAATTTTTGAATTTGGGGAATTTTGTTAGAAAACATCGCTTTTTGGGGAAAAGTTGGAAGGGAATTGGGGAAATCTGGATTTGACCATCTGGCAACACTGAATATTCGCACTATTTTCTATGCCTTAAAATAATTAAGACAGAAAATTTCATATTGCAACACGTTATACTTCTATAAGAATACCATGTTGAAGTTTACTTTAAAAAAATACTTACTCCTACACGCTTTTTGCTTTGGGTCAGGCCTATCGTCCTTATTCTTGCATTCACAGTATGATTTTTGTAGTTTCAAATCATACTTGCAGTAAGCACCGACAAAACACTCCTCTTCACAAACTGCAGATGCGCAAAAATCACCACTTGTACCGTTTTTGCACTGGCAAAAGTGACCCTCTTCTTTTTTGATACATTCTCCGCCATTTTGACAGTCACCTGCACCCTTGCATTGAACTGAAATGAAACATACCAATAAAGCAATAGCTGTATAATTAAATGGCTCAATGCAGTGTATAGTCCAGCTCACTATTGCTGGAGCTCGGTAAACTACACAAATCAATTCTTTTATGTATATACACTTTGACCGCAAAATCTTTACTAATATTATAAAAGAGAGAGGGCGGATTTTTGTGTATTTATATGTTCGAGGTAATCTCCGGAACCACTGCACCTATTTGAAAAATTCTTTCACTATATGAAAGGTGCGTTCTTACTGAGTAACATAGGCTATAATTCGAAAAAATCCGATAAATAGTTTTTTTTATTCAAATTTAGACTCAAATTTCACGTAAATTGCCTATTATTGGCTATTAAAGGGGTGAAAAATTACTTGCACATATTAATATTATATATCGTTAAGAAAGGTAGAATTTTCTGCGTTCTAAACAATTTATTTCAATGCTCTAACTTAATTACGGCGGGAGTAATTTGCGTTTTTAGCTCGAACATTTTTAGGCTTAGCTGAAATTTAGATACTACTTTCTTTATTGAATCTATCAATAAAAAGTGGAGGAATTGTCCCACAGTTTTCTTTTTGACAGCATTGGAAAAGTGAGATTTTTTACTCTCGAACTCTCTAGACCTATGGTCAAAAAAATTAGCTTCTATCTTCAAAGGAAAAAAAGTTACAAGCGTTTTTAAATCGATTTTGAAATGTGTCATTTTGATTCAGGTTGTCAACCATTTTATTTTCGCGTTTCCATACTTATTTTATTTCATGATTTCCATGGTTACGCTTTTAAAATTCATCTTTCGCATTTTAATTTCTTAAACGTATTTTAATATCTGCCGTCATTGTTTGGAAGGATAATTTTGCATGGAGTTTTTTTCTTTTATTTAAGTTATTCTTTAAGTTATTAAGTTATTCTTTTAATTAATTGTTGAATGTATGTCACTTGACACAATTTTTGTTCTCAAGATAGACCGGGCAAAGCCAGGCGATGCAGCTCTTAATATATAAAGATTTGAAAGCTACTGTTAATGTGATTGTATACCTTTTTGTTTGTTTGGCGAAACATTTATTATTGCCAAAGAAAAAACATCTGCAGGGCTGGGATCCGATAGCGTGGTCCCTTGGCATGTTAGGCGCTGAGCAGTTCAGTCTAGGATTATTGTTTTAAGGCAACCGTTAATGTAATTCATTGTTTTGCCGATTTGTTTTGAAAGAAAAGAAACTTTTGATTAGTTTTTATCCGAGTGAAATGTACGACATTTTCTTCTTTTTTTCTGAGCTGATTTTTGAATGTTCTACGGAATGTTTTTTTTTTTCTTTGTTAGACGGATAGGTTATGATATCGTGGTTGCTGGGCAAGTTTGGCGATAAACAATAGAGTTGCGGAATTATTTTTACATTTGAAAGATATTATTTGATGTCTTTTTTTTTTTGTTTATTTGGCGAAATATTTTAAATTGCAGTAAAAACCGCTTCACTCGCTAAATAGAGTTTTAAAGCAACTGTAAATCTAATTTAATGATTTGACGAAAAGTTTTAAATTCCAAAGTATTTTAAATAGTTTTTTTTTTTAAGGTGTGTACGCATTTTGTACAAGGAAACACGATCCTTTCACATCAGAGGGGGAGGGGCGTCAATTTTTTTTATTCAACGGATTTCCGTTAAAGTTTTAGCACGGGCATCGCTGTGCGGTTACTTCTAGCTGCAAATAAACAACAATGTTTCTTGAAGAAAACTTGTTTCTTCAATAACTGATTTTATAGTTGTGTCACAGAGAGATGGCGGATCAACTGGAAGCCGAAGCAGAACACTTCATTTTGTAGTAGGTGAAATCAGCGAAAACGTGCAAGCAGTTAAAATTTCACTGCTTGCGCGTTTTCGCTGATCCTATCTATTGCAAAATGAAGTGGTCTGTTGCCGCTTCCAGTTCATTCGTCATTTATCCGTGGCACAACTATTTAGACTGTGGCTTTTCTTATTTTCAACCATTTTGAAGTTTTGATGTAGCTTTGTTCTTAAACAAACGAGAAAAATTGTGAGCCGGACTATACTGAACTAGATATTGAAAATAAAAGACTTAATTTCTTTTCTGTTGAGCTCGGAACTTCAAAAAGTTTGATAGTTAAAAACAAATTTCTCAGCTCGGAAACTTCGAATATGTGAATAAATATGATGTCAGTGAATTAATATTTTCGTTTTACAGAGATTCAGTGCACTAAGATGCGATTGTCTGTGTATATCTAACATGTTGTTTAATCAAATATCTATCGACTCTTCGTGAAAATATGATCTAAAATTAATAAAATTTGATGTATCTTTGTATGCATCTGTCAATATATGGCATCGCTACTCCTGGTGAACGACAGAAAACAGAGCATCGAACCACGTATAGATAGATTCGTAATTTTCCTGGCTCCATGTTTAGTTAGATGTTATAGTTGTGCGACTTTAATTCGCGGAGATATTAATTTAAAAACGTAACTTTTTTCTCCTCTTGGTTCTTCTTTCGGAATAACTTTCAGATAGCTTCTCCTTTAGAAAATTTTGCTTCTCCCCATCATTTTCCCCACCAAAACGGAAGTGACTTGCAGAGAGGAAGATCATGCAGAAAAATACGAATGTTTTCCGAGTGGCATAATGAAGAGCCTTTTTCGATGCGCAAGGAAAAATAATAATTCGAATGGCTTGCTTAAGTAAAGCGCGTTATTAATGCGATGATATTTTCTTTTTTTATTTTAAATTAATGCCATTTACGTCACAAAAACGTTTATTTAAATTCTTTCACATGCAAAAACTTTCAGGGGGCAAGTACGGGGCGAAGCCCAAAAGTACCCCTGTGGTACTTCTAGGAAATGGGACTTGCTATTGTCCGTTTTCCACAAGAAGGTACCTGACTCCTCCTTCGTTACGTGGTATTCGATGATTCTATTTCGCTGTTTGCGGCAAAAGGTATATTCGGATCACAACATTTTGTTGTAAAAGCAGCAGTTTTTAAAATGTAAAAATAACTAATATGACAACAGACAAGTGAAGCAAGTGATGTAAAGGACACTAAGACTTGCTTGCACATTAAAAAAGGCCCAAGGGGAGAGGGTTAAGGATGTCTGGTTGTCTCTTTTAGAAGCGCGTGGATTGCTTACCGATCACCCCCGCGTAAAGTAAAATGGAACTCTTCGTTGGAGGAGGTGTGGCGAAGTGCCTTCTCGTGAAAAAACAGACAATACAGGTGGGTCGGGCGAGGTCGATTATTTCAAGAGTCGCACGCTCAGTTGCTGAAACTACGAAGTTGTGCATCTAGTTATACTACATCTATGGGCAGACGTCATCCAGTTGCGATTGATAACTCTACTTTTAAAAAGTGTCATCATGATACAAATACAAAAGTGACGACCAGCAAAAGGATCTGGGCCCAGCTAGGCTCGTCGTAATGAATTTACAATCTCCAGTGAAGATCAATGGCCCTCTTAAAACTATCTACTCCCTTGCTTATTACCACCTCTTCCGGTAAGCTGTTCCAAGGTTCCACTGCCCTGCTAAAATAATTATTTTTCCTAATATCCCTGTTAGCCTGAGATTTAAATAGCTTAAAACAATGACCCCTTGTCCTGTTTTCGGTGCTAAACTTTAGCCCCGTAACATCTTTCATTTTAGTAAATTTAAACAACTGAATCATGTCCCCTCGGCCTCTTCTTTGCTCAAGATTGTAAATTTTTAGCCTTCTAAGCCTGGAATCATAGTCTAAGTGGGAAAGTCCATTTATTAGCCTTGTAGTCCGCCTTTGAACCCTTTCCAATACATTAATATCTTTCTTAAGATAAGGAGACCAAAACTGAACAGCATACTCCAAATGAGGTCTTACCAAACTTCTATATAAGGGCAAAAGAACTTCTTTAGATTTGTTTGAAATAGATCTATTGATAAACGCAAGCATCTTATTGGCCTTGTTACTAGCAATGCTGCACTGTTGGCTGAACTTTAAATCCTGACTTATTAAGACCCCCAGAACAGTAACTTTGTCTGCCTGACTAATGACTGAACCTTGCAAATAGTAACTTGTACCCTTATTTCCTTGCCCTAAATGTAGCACTTGACATTTCCCAACATTAACAGCCATACCCCATTTATCAGCCCACTCCGTAATATGATCTAGATCCTCTTGCAGCTGATTTGCTTGTTCTTCATTTTCTACACTACCCATAATTTTGGCATCATCAGCAAAGCAATTCATGTTCCCAGAAATATTTTTATGAATATCGTTCATAAAAACAATGAACAAAACAGGCCCTAACACTGATCCTTGAGGAACCCTGCTTAAAACCGCACCCCCATTAGAATAATTTCCCCTTACAACTACCCTTTGTTTCCTTCCGGTCAGCCACTTTTTTACCCAAATGAAAGATTTCCCTCCTTCTCCTATATCAGCTAATTTGCTAACTGGAGCAACATGCGGTACCTTATCGAAAGCTTTTTGAAAATCAATGTAAACAACATCTACAGGCTTCTTATTGATGGTATATTATGATGGCATCTTACCTCTGCATTTTTTCTCATCATTGACAAACACTTGATTCGCATTCCGACATCCACAAACCGCCTTCTCTTTCTGTACATCGTACACGCATGTGGTGTCGTAGTGTACTCCACACAGCTGATCGTAGTCGCATGCCACTATGATTTGGCACAAATTGCCACTGACACCCTTCTTGCAGCTGCAGACGCCATTCGAGCAGGAACCGCCGTTGAGACAAGGCTTAGACTCGCTGCAAGCATCTGAAATTTGAAAAATATGTCGAGTTAATCACAATCGAAACATGTTTTAAATTTAAACAATTTTCAATACCAGCGTTATTAGTCTGGCTCTGAGGAACAAAACTGACAAAATTATTAATCCTTCTCAGTTTATTAATTTTAGACTTTTTTGGTCACCTGTAATCCTTCACAGTTAAGTTAATTTTAGACTTTTTTGGTCATTTGTAATCCTTCACAGTTAATTAATTTTAGACTTTTTTGGTCATCTGTAATCTTTCACAGTTAATTAATTTTAGAATTTTTTGGTCATCTGTAATCCTTCACAGTTAATTAATTTTAGACTTTTTTGGTCATCTGTAATCCTTCACAGTTAATTAATTTTAGACTTTTTTGATTATCTGTAATCCTTCACAGTAAATTAATTTTAGACTTTTTTGGTCATCTGTAATCCTTCACAGTTAAATTAATTTTAGTCTTTTTTGGTTATCTGTAATCCTTCACAGTTAATAAATTTTAGACTTTTTTGGTCATCTGTAATCAAATTTCTATTCAACGGGATCGTGAAGTAAACCAACAGGGTACATCGGGATTTTGTCTGAAAGCCGTCTGGCAAGCCTACTCAAAAGAAGAAAAAAAAAATTAACCGATAAATCTTTTTAAGCAATTGAAGTTTAATTGCATACTTCGAAAATTCTTCCAATTTTTGTTTGCTTAAATATCGTGCTTTCGTTTTTAATGAATACTATTTTGATCCTTATATTTTTGCTATTTTACTTTTATGGGTAATGAAGAAGCTCGATTTTACATCGCGTCATAGCGGTGTGTTTTGAACTCTTTCAATTAAAACAGAAAACGAATAAAAGTAGCGATTGTTTCTCACAATTATTACTGACCCAGGCAAATCCGGGTATTTTTGCTAGTTAAAGCATAAATTTCAAAAATATGATAAACTCGTGTTTTGGTCTTATAAGGATCGTCATTTTTTTTTTAACTCGAAATTATTTCGAGCATCTGGACTGTAAGATGGTCACAATGAAGAAGAATGCCACAATCGTTACATTTCGGATCCTCGCCAAATTTGTCACATACATCCTTTGGTACTCAGAAGTTCACATCGGAAATTGTTTTCACCAAAAAATCCGTTAAACGAAATGTTTACGCCTAATATTAACAATGGTAGAATTTTTTGAATTAAAAAAATACAAAGTGGTGTAAATTTAAACTTAAAGTCAAAGTTGTTCTTTTCTATACACGTTGAAGAGAAAATTTGCACCATATTTTTTTTTTTTTATTTCAGCCTGATTGTTAAACATGCGTCACTTGACGCAACTTTTATTTTTGATGTAGACCGTGCAATACGAGGCAACGCAGCTAATTCTATCAATATTATTAAAGACTAGAAAATCGCCCGTCAAGGTATGACGGGTGAAAATGGCTTCTATATTTGAACTAAGCCATTGCCTGTTTGGTGATATTTTTATCGTTGAAATCTTAACCGTAGCTCCAGTGGGTTATCCCTAAATTCCAGTAGATAGCGTTCATTATTGACCCCTTTTTCGTTTCTTCATTCCCCTGAAATGATACAGCCTTACGATTAAAACAGTTAAGTTACCGGATCCACAGTACAGCCTTGTCACAATGAAGCCTTTCCCTGCATATTAAACATTACCAAAACATATTATCAAATTATCATGCCGTGGCGCGAGTTTCATTGTTGGTGACGTCAGGAGCGTTACTCGATCATTGGCTATTATATGTTACTGACTGCGGATTATTGACTGTGCACATTTTCGAACTTGTGTGCATGGTCTCACAGAACCACGACCCGTTTATGAACTTTCATCCGATGTTACGATGTTAGAGGTAGTTCAAAGCAGATACAGATAGTAATAAATAGAATTTTTCTGCACCTGAGAAAAACATTGCACTTAAGGTGTTGTCCACCAATGATGTCTATCTTTGAGGGCGGATTCGTAAAATTTCGACAGTTTATGGCAAAAGGGAGGGAAGGGGTAACAAGAAGTGTGACGTCACTTTTTGGTTGACATTTTTAATAAAGTCAACCAAATTACAACAATATCTTTATGTAATACTAGTGGTACCCGCAAGGCTTTGCCCGTAGCAGAAAAATTAAAAGATCTTCTGGTTCACTTGTATATTTACAAATAACGTATGGTGAATTTCTCGCCAATTGGCTTGTGTCCATGTTATGGTTCCACGTTATGACAATTTCGTAATTTATTCGTCCATCATTTTGTTCTTAAAATTGGAATAGAAAAAGAACCACATCGAATTTTCGAAAAATCGCTTCGAGGTGGACACTCCCACGCTACAAACTAATTCTGTGCCAAATTTCATGAAAATCGGCCGAACGGTCTAGGCGCTATGCGCGTCACGGAGATCCTGACAGACAGAAATCCCGACAAAGAGAGATCCGGACAGAGAGACTTTCAGCTTTATTGTTAGCAAAGATAAAGATAGCGTGACACGTGATCAGGGAAGTAGAAGGGCTTAGGTGAAGTATGACCCTTTGTGACAAAGAGGAAAAGGGGTCAAATAAGTTTAAAAAGGTGAAATATTGTTTATGGTCAGCCCCTTCAGACTAGGGAGGGATTTGACATGGCCAATTTTACTGTATCGAATGTACCAGTCTCTAAAAAACTTACTCGGCTGCTAAGGTCCACCATTTTAAGGTGTATTACCAATTGAGATCTAATTTATAAAAAATTAGTCCATTTTGTAAAATATGTTCAGGATGGGAGAAAAAAGAATTAGGCTAACAGCAAAATAGTTTTTTTCATCATTTCCGGGATCAGAAAATGGAAGAAAGGCATAACAGATTATTTTCCAGAGAATAAAAATCTCGTACAAAAAAATCAAGAAGATATGTGCCCTTTTGAACCAAAACGGTAACTTTGATGACTCCAATGTCACCCCAAAACTTTAGTATATCACCACCTCATAAGGACATATATATAACTCGGAGATTTTCAGACATGTGCTCCTGCTCCATTGAAAAAAAAAAAAAAAAAAAAAAATTCGTTCAACTGTTCAACAGATTCGATCAGAATATGTTTCCTTTTGTTGAAAATGTAGGGGCCGGATTTGTTACCGTTTGACCGAAAAGTCAAACTTGAATAACTTGGCAAAGTAGAATTACTTCCGTTTGGACTTTTGGTGGGTAGGGGGTTTGATTAAGGTCATATGGAAGAAATAGAAAAAAAAGACTTCTAACAAGGGGATGTATTCTCTTTTGAAAGATTACTCCTCAATTGATACTTTGTCATCATTCATTTTCTAAACCAGATTGACGTGTGCTTTTGAAGTATGTGAGGGCTTTTAAATTCTGATCGGCAAACTTTCGTGTGACAAAAGTGATGCAGAAATTGGTTTCTTGTGACGAATAGTGTAGCACATGCGCTCTTCTCGCTTTCTTTCCTTCTCGTTGTCTGTGGTTGGGTTGCGTATATACTGCGTTCAGTACATCTGTTAATTATAACCAGAGTGTCCGTTGAAGCACGTGTATATAATCGGCGCATTTCGAGTATTGTTTAGTGTTCTCGTTGCTTAAAATCTATTTTCTTCATTAAAATATACAATTTCGTTGTGAATATGCGTGAAACGTCTTGGCCGGGACTCGCTCCGGGGTCCGTTGGTTTCGAAGGTTAACGCTTTGCCAAATGAGCCACTGTGATATTCAGTCAAATTGCTCTGTGCGGGAATATTAGAATCCGCACGAAAACGGTAATTTATCTTCTTAAGAGCGAAGAAGATGATGCACAGTGATCAGGGCCTCATTACTGAATAGGCCAACTAGACCATGGCCTAGGGCTCTCGATATTTAGGGGTCCCTAATGGTTGAAATAACTTTAGTCTATCGCTAAAATTGTTTCAGCCAACGGCTAAATTTAGAAAGTTTGAATACCAAGGGGCCATAAAAAAGTATTTGGTCTAAGGCCTCTCGATATCTTAATCGGGCCCTGACAGTGACACGAATCATGGTTCCACTAGATTGCGCTGCCGCTTAACAGGCCTTGAAAATTCATGACTTTTCTGTGCTAAACCGATGCAGCTCATGCATCCACTAATCAATGTCGACGTTTCAAAGTTTTTATTTTTGATTGGACATCCCCAGTTTGACCGCAAGAGGCGCTGAGCGGAACCCCTGCATCCTCCAATCAATAGTAACGTAATGGAAACAGGGATTCCCTGTAGCGCTCTCTTTGTTGCCATGAGTATCAGCGATTGCCACGGCCTATATAAGAATTAAGTGGGGCCGTGCACGAATGTATACAATTTTATGAAAATGAATGACTAACACAGTCTGTGCTGTTAAAAAGTGATTGTTGAATAATTAAAATGTTTCCGTTTTTCTCAAAATTTTCATTTCTGTCGTGTATTTTTACGACACACCCTGTTTTTTTTTTTTTTTTCATTCGAATCGAAGTGATAAATTAGAGCAGTAACATTTTCTTACCAACGCAAATGTCATCCTTTTGTATATATCCTGCATCACAGGTGCAGTTCATTTTGCCGTCAACAAAGTTGCAGTCAGTGGTGTGCCTTCGACAATCACATCCTAAAAATTAATTTCTCATTAAAATACTAAAATCGTATAAATAATTTAAAAATAACTTTAAAATTCTGAAAGACCATACTGCCGTGGACAGGCAAAGAGCAGTAACTGCAAATTTTTCATTTCTTTTCTTTTTGTCATCTATTGTACGTTAGTTTTATCGTACAAGCTTACTTATTTGGTTTCGGCTGAAAAAAAGTGCGCAAAAGTCTAATTCCAAAATTCTTCTGTGTCTAGTAGTGTCCGAAACGCGTTTCTCCAAATATCTCAAAAACTCATCTCTGTAGATACTGCCGTTTACCTACCCACGGCAGAATATCATTCAATATTTCTTGCTAATAAAACATAACGTATATAATTTTCGATTCTGATCTTTCAAAAAATGTTAAGTTAGATAAAATGATTAAAATGATAAATTAACCATTTGTAAAAATTAAATGCCTGGCTTTTACAAAGACGCAAATGCTCAATACGCTATAAAAAATTATAAACGGTCACCTGTCTGGTCAGTGCTAATTCTGTATTTGCTACCAGTTTGTTTGGCACTCTTAGCTTCCTTAAGAGGTTTTCCACCTCCAGCTTAGTCGTTCCTATGCTGGGATGATGAGTGCTAATAAGCACGAAACGCAGAGTCCTCGGCTGGAATTGACTGAGTTGGCGGTGTATTTCAAACATTTAATAGTAGATAATATTCATTAATTCATTATTTATCATTCATTATTTATTATTCATAATTTAATTCATTACCATAAAAATAAAATTTTTGTTTTGTTTTTTCGTGCAAAATTGGTTCAAGTATATGGCTGTTTCCTGAATCATGATGCCCCATGGTACAACAGGATGTGTCCCAAAGAACAATAGGAAGTTGTACCTTGAGACAGTTTGGAACTCTTACTTTAAATGGCACAAGGAACATTATTTTATTTTCAAACTGTCTGAATTTTAAAATATATGTTGCAGAGAAATATTTTGGGGCATTTTAATGTGACTTTTAAATTTAAAATTTAATTTAAATAATTGACGTTAAAAATTAAAATATAGAAAGAGTCCCAAGTTACAGCACTCTCCCCTAATGTTTGAGATTAAGTCACTTAAAACTACTAATATGTAAAACTTTGATTTCTCCAATGCCATTTTATTGAGTTGTGTTATTTAAATTGCTGGAGTGCGATATGATAATTTTAGAGTTCAAATATTTTCCTTTTAAAACAACAAAATCTGTTCAACAGTAAAAAAGAAAACACTATGATACGTACTTTCACAAATGTCTCCATTTTGCTTAAATCCTTGACGGCAATCACAAATCTTTGCACCATTTATGTAAACACAGTTTACTCCATATTTACCACAATCACATGCTGTCATAAGAGGGGGAAAAAAGAAGTTGCATTAAAAGAACATTCGACATGAAATGTGCTCAAAAAGTAAAATCAAAGTGTAAAAAAAAAGTAAAAAAATGTGAAATAGTTACAAGTTTTACAACATCAAAGAAACAGAGTAGAGGGGAACGGGGAATAAATCAAATAAGGAGGAAGAACTGAACGCAATGTTCGACTTTAAGGGGTCACATTATCTTCTAAAACATTTTTTTTTTTTTTTATTTAAGGGTTTTTTTTTTTTTTTTTTTGAAACCATAACATGCATACTTATTTTGCAATCAATAATTCAATAATTTATTTTCAAAATTTTAAAAAAATTGCCCATTTTTTCTAAAAATTCAAAAAAAAATTAGGAAAGTTTCAATTCTTTTAAATCTCTAAGACTTTTTTGTTTTTGAACTTATTTAAAAAAAGTTTTTTGCTAAACGATCATAATAATCTTCTTTAAAAATCTGTGCATTCATTTGCTTGTGTATTTATTAGAAAATTTTCTGTGATTAATTTTGTGAAAAATCGTAATTTCTTTAAAACAATTTTTGGTTTTTTAAGGTATAACATGCTCTGAACATTTGAGTAGTTTATAAAATGCTTATCCAATGCACAGTTTTGTTAAAAATATTATGCTGATTGCAAAAAGTATTGCTTTAAAGCTGTATCTGTAGTTGAAAAAAAATCCTTAGGCATTCTGATGACATGAAAACACAAAAAAAAAAAAAAAAAAAACGATCATCGAGAAAAAGCAATTTAAAGTTTCTCTTTTGCGTAAGAACACCTAGCGAGCATGACCTAAAACCACTCATAACTTTTTAAGTATTTGAACTAAAGCAATGAAACTTTTTCCCTATGTTTGGAAAAATTTTTAGTTTTGAAACAAGCAATAAAATATTTTTTGATCGTTTGATCACTTTTGAGACATTGTAACCCCTTCAGGGAAATTAGGGAGACTTCAACTAATTTTTGGTTTTTTATTTTCCATTTTTTTCGTAGCACAGTAAGGACGAAATAAAATAAGCAGTTTGCTATATATTTTGCACATTATTATGGCTAAAAATAATAGCATAAGTCTAAGTAGAAATGGTACGAAAAAATTATGTTCCACAAGTCTGCATATGCGTCAAGTGTCCCTAGATCTAGGGAGACTTGACCCAACACTTAAGGAGACATGACACCCTACATGAATGAAAGGAACCTAAACTCATAGGTATTGAAATCAAAAACGCAGGTTTGATGGCGTTTTTTGTTTTAATAACAGATACTTGAAGTAAATGTACAAAATGTTCACTCTTTGGGTGAAGTGTAACATATTTGTTTTAGTTAATCTTACTCCACATTAGCAGAAAAGCAGAAGTCGAATTCAAAACTTTATCATATCGTATCTAAACAACGTTTCAGTTATTTTATTAAGTAACAACTCATTGGGCTTAAAGATTATTAGTATTTTAGTTATTTGTCAAATAAAAACAATTAATTAGACCAAAATATTATATGTGTTAAGTATTCACTAAGCTAAAATAAATAAGCCTTCATATTCCCTATATTAGAGTTATTGCCTAAATAAAATAAAACGATTAGGCAACCAATTCCAAAATCTTCAAACTTTACTTAAAGTTGCTGTATCATTTAACACTGAATTTCTTGAAAACCACTGATAATTCTAAAATGTCTCGCCTTACAAAATATTGTTCTGTGATTGGTCAACCAATACAAAGACTAACATTTTCCTTAAATATCCTTCTCATGGAAAAAATTCCTTATATTTCAAGTCTCCCTATGGGTCAAACCTCCCTAGTTTCCCTAGTTTTCAATTGCTTGAAAAAAGTTCTACACCTATCGACTATTTAAAGTATGAAAAACGAATTTTTGTTTAATTTTACCTTGTAACAAAAATAACGGCATGGAGCTGAAAATTGCTGAGGAATTTTCCCTAAACCTTAGGATGTCAAGAATTTTCATTCTTCTGGGATACAAGCAAAAAATAGTTGCATTCCTTTCCACTTTTACTCAGTGCTTATAATTTACAATTTATTTTAAAATGCAATTGATGTTTACGAAATATTTGCAAATCTGCTACCTAGCTTTTTGTATCAAATCGGGGCAAACTCAGGGGTGCCAACCTCCCCCCTAAGTACAAAAGCACCCCCCCCCCCAATTGTCGCAAAGCCGAACCCCAAATCAAGAGCCAACTCCCCCGAGAAAATGCCCCTTAACCCCCCTCCTCCCTAAAAATTTTAATGGCGCAGTCTGCGCCCTTCCCTTAGGTGGACACCCCTGGCAAACGAAACAAAGGTACAAAGGAGCTAGTAATGCTGTGATTAGGATCTGTAGCTTTCACAATGCTGCTATGTTCGATTCGCCTCAACCATGGCATCACTAGATGGCGCTAACACTTTCGGGCCTTGACAATTTATGACTTTTCTGTGTTAAACCGATGCAACTATGATCTGCTCTTGAAATCAAACGGAATCCTGTGCATCCACCAATCAATGACAAGTTCCAAAGTTGGTTTATATCTGATTGGACGTCGTCCATTTTGACCGTAAGAGGCGCTGAATGAGGACTGATTGGACGTTGTCCATTTTGACCGTAAGAGGTCCTGGCATCCACCAATCAATGGCAACGTAATGGGAAGCAGAGATTCCCTGTAGCGCACTCTTTGTTGCTATGAATTTCAGCGATTGTCGCGGCTTATAAGCGTAAGCGAAATTCAGTGGGGTGATGCCTCAACTATAGAATGATAAAAATTTCGAGGTAAAGTTGAAAGATGCCATGAGTGATTGTATTGGTATCAATTATAAGGAGCCTATTGTTTTAAATCAGGCTTCACTTCATTTTTCCCTTTTACAAAGAATTATGATCAAAATTGTGGACACTTAGGAAAAATTTTGTTTTTTAACTTTGTATGCTTTTAGAAAATATTGCGTTTGACGAAGTGCAAACTTATATGCATGATTTTTAAGAGGGTTTAATCAGGGCCCGATTTAGAAATTATGTTATTGTAAGCACAACAAACCCGTGGGCGCCCCCTTGACTTACAGAACTGAGAAACGTGCTCAAACGTGCTTTTTGTCATTGTAGAGGTTCCCATCTGCTAAGAAAAATGGCGTACCATCCAAAAAAACTGATATCCCCCCCCCCCAAAAAAAAATCAGTGGTGCAATAGGCACCATTAATTTTTTTTTTTTTCAGGTTGCCCTATTGACATTTAATGTTACTGTAATGTATTTGTAATTTGAAACTTACATCAAACTAAATAAACAATTATAAAATACTCAAATATCTTGAAATATTGTAAATCAAGAAAAACAAAATAAATGCCTTATTTAAGCAGTAATAATGAGTTCTGTACTAACATGAAGTGACATCTAAGTGGTCTCATTCTACTCTAGATATCACCTCAGATAGTTTTCTCACTGGGAGAGAGCCGCAAACACATAAACCTTGTTAAAACAGAGCCAGCCACAAAAATTTAATTTTTAAACTTACACTAGAATAATAAAACAGAAGAAAAATTTTATAGCGCAAAACAAATGAGGCAGTGGGAAACGATGGGATATAAGTGTACATTTTCAAGTTTTGAGTAAAACGCGTATGAAAATTACGTCCTAGGTAAGCTCCATTGAATTTTTTTTCTAAATCATGCTATACAGCAGCACCTATAAGGGTTACTAGTACGATCTCTTGCCCCAAGACAGAGGAGAGGTTCACCTACCATTTGTACTGGTTATATCCAATTTTTTAATTTTGTCACTTGCATCCCTTTACTTCTCACTACCTCAAATGACAACATTCATTATGGAAAAAAAATAATTTTGGGGGGCCCTCCAAGCTAGGGGGCCCCAAAGCCCGTGCTTCTCGGGCTTACACTTAAATCAGGCCCTGGGTTTAATACTTAACTCAATGCAAAAAATATTGCAATACCAATAGTTCCCTCATTTTTTTTCCCCCAACTACAGCACTAGTAATAGGGAAGGGAAATTATCATTTAGTTGGAGTTTGGTTGCTGTCGCAGTAGTTTTGAAAAAGTGTTCCAATTAAAATTCGCGTTAATAACGCTTCCCTTTTTCACTGAACCCTCCAAAAGAGGTAAAAATGGCAGGAGTGGGTTCATGGCGCAGATTGCGCCGTTAAAATTTTTAGGGAGGAGTGTTTTGAGACGGGCATTTTTTTCTTTTTTTTTGGGGGGGGGGGGGGGGGCTCTTGTTTTTGGAGAGGTTTTCGCGATATTTAGGGGGGTAAGCCCTTGCTCTTAGGGGGTTGGCCACCCCTGAGCATGGTCAAAGTCATAACTCAAAGAACCAGAGCCATACTTTGCGTACTTCGATCGAAAAAGCAGAGTTGTGAAGATGTTTGTGATGTTTAACTTTCCCGGCCAGTTACTCTTCTTGTTCTGGCAACTGGGAACAAGTCAAATGTCAATAACTGCTGAAATCACATTCGCGTGTGCGACAAGTTATTATTGTGCTTTGTTTTGTAGAACGAAGAACGATTGTTTATTTCGTTACCAAATTACATTAATTCTGCCGCGCTATAAGCACAAATGTCGTATCTGCTCTTCTTATCAAAATTGAGTTACGGTCGTTCTTTGCCACAAGTTTCACCTAAATACAATGTTTTTTGGTTATTTTTCCAAGGGAATTTTTTTTTTCTTTTTTAATTTTAAAAAAGTTGCATCTGAACCAACTGCATGGAGGCGGAGGCGCAAAACTTCAAACGGGAATTTCTCGTTTTGAACTGAGCTGCAGATACGATTTTTTGCGCTTAGCACGTCAGTATTGCAGGGGAAACTGTTTGTAATGAAAATATTTACAATTTGTTTTTTGTATTGAATTCAGTTTTAAAATCTATGCTATTAATTTCTGTGCGCATCTGTTTGTGTGTGCGTCTGTGCGTCTTTAACCCTATCCCCTCCGGACTGGCAATGTCTACGAAGCCAATGCTGGTACTGTTGGATACAGGATATCAAGGGGAAGCAGTTCCTCCTGTCTCACCCCTCTAAATCTTAGGAGGCTGGAGATAATGGCTGAATATCCAGTCCTGAGGATGTCCTGACACACTGAAAAGCGTTAAAATCATCAACTGAGGCAGTGAGAAGCAAAGGGATGTAAGTGGACATTTTCAAGTTTCGAGTAAAACGCGTTTTAAAGATAACATCCTAGGTAGGCTTTCCTTGAATTTTTTCTCTAAATCATGCTATACAGCAGCACCTACTAGGGCTACTAGTACTATCTCTTTCCCCAAGACAGAGGAGAGGTTCCCTTACTATTTGCAAAGGTTATCTCTAAATTTTTATTTTAAAAGGGGGTGTAAGTACACTCCTTTGGTCTCACTGTCTCAACTGTCAACTGCCGCTGGCGGCATTGAGCCACTGATAGTGGCGAATGGGGGTTAGTAAGCGAAGCGAGCAAGGGAGGGAACCCCCTAGTAGCTTTAAAGCGATCTAGTACAAGTTTGCATTTTGTAAAACGTATTTTTTTTTCTATAAGCATACAATGTGAAAATATTTCAGGAATGTCCACGATTTTGGCAACCACTGCAGATGGACTTGCAAGACTTTTCATTAATGGGAATCTTATATGAGACGTTCAGAGCTTAAGTGGATCAAGTCTCTAAAGGATAGTTATGAGATAATCAATATTAACGGTTATTACCACTTGAACCCTAGAGGGAATTAGAAGACAATTCTCTTATTTTTTTTTAGAGAGAAATGTTCTTTTTATTGTTGCAGTATAAAGACTATTTTAAATAACATTATAATTGTATAGCGTCGAGATTAATTGTACATTAATCTTGGCGACAGATCAATTTTTAAATCAAAATTCTCGACTTGATTTACTTTGACCCTGTAGCTGTAGCAGTGATTGACAATAACAATTTTTAACCCGTAAGAAATCATCTTTATTTTTCTTTTTTAGTCATTTTTAACTTGATCTACTTCAACTATGAACGCCATATACACACTTCTCAAATGATATCTTACACTGAATGCACAAATATTTAAATATGAAACATGCTTAATATTCTTTGAAATATACCATACAAAATGATAACTTACTAGAATATATTTCTTCGATGAGAGTGTTTTCACTGCTAATTCCATTAACGAATAAGGGAAGTGTAACAATAATAACACTAAACAGGAGTAACGCGCCAATGCGTAAATGCTTAACGTCCATTCTAACCGCAGTACGTTTCTCAAGTCAACGTTTCTTTTAAAAGAGAACTCCAAAACGCAATATTTGCCTTTTAAGTATGATTTATCACCTTTTTGCCCGAAACTGATTGAAAACGCTTTTGCGATGGAAATAAGTGTAACCTTCACTCAGATTTATCTATAGGTAGATAAACATGTTATCATTTATTTTGATAAAAATATTGAAATGTGTAGTTCTTTTTTTTTTTTTTTTTTTTTTTGAGCAATCACGATTGCTTATTGCTTTTATTTGACTGTTTTGGCGTTCCTATGATTTTATTTTCCCCACCGCCACCCCTCCGCACCATCACCGTCGACCGGCTCCTCACGATGCTGCTCCTATAGCGAAAGCCGTCTCCAGGTTGCATCCATATACTACACACACACACGCGCATACATATACACACCTACACACATATATACATACATACACCTACACACACATACACAAATACATACACACACGCATACATACAAACACCTACACAAACACACCTACACACAATTACCCACATACTCATGCCTGCACACAGACACAAACACATATGCCTACGCACAAACACACGTACCCCCCCACACACACACACAAACAAACACGACTACACACACACTCGTGATTGCAAAAAAACATAATTTGAATTCAAGATGTCAAAATTCAAATTATTTTTTTTTTTCTCTTCTTTCTTTTGGAAACATAATTTAACGATCTCCAAATAGAAATATGAATTTCTTTTCACAATTTTTTTTTTGTTTATCATTATTATTATTATCTGTGTGAGGTTTCAAAGAAAACAGAAATTAAAAGCGTCCATTTGTGCTTAAGTATCCCGCCCTACTTCCCGTTTGCCTGCCCACGGCAGTAGTTCAAATCTTTGGTGATTTTGCGACAAAGGCATCTTAACGTGCGTGTTGAGGCATTTTTGCTGTCTTTTAAGAAACTTCAAAAAATGCTTTTAGGGTGCTATTAAACACATTTTAGCTCATCGAAATCATAGCTCTTTCTATTAATGCAAGCAATTCTATCAGTCATTGCAAAACTTTGGGTGGCTAATGTTCCTTGAAATAAAGTAAACTCTTTAGAGCATTATTTTTTAATGCCACTTTTTTTTTTGCTAAAGTCAAATAAAGGTGTGAAAAAAAGAAAAAACTCGAGAAATTTCGTTTGTTGGCACTAATAACGCTACAGCCTCAGGCTAGCGCGAGTTGAATGCAAGGACGCCCATATGGGGGGCAAGGGGGGCTCGAGCCCCCCCCCCCCTTGAAATTAGAACTTCCTTGCTTTTTTTCTTTGCAAAAATGTAAAAACATTTATTCTCCAGCCATTAATGAATAAATTATTAAAAATGAAATATTTTAATGACTCTAATCTGTCCTGAAATCAGTTTCCATGGGGAAAATACCCTCCTAACCCACGGGGAAAATATCTGAGCCCCCCCCCCCCCCACCCTTACAATTTAGCATATGGGCGCCCTTGGTTGAATGCCAGTCACAACCTTAGAACAGGAATTAAAATGGAGCAATCAATAGTCCATTCCAGCGGTTCCCAACCTTTTCCCCCTTGAGAACCCCTTCCAAATTCCGAAGGAAATTTGCGAACCCCTTGGGTACTAGGTAATAAGCAGCAAGCAAAAAAAAAAAATGTGCACACACACCACATATAAACATTAAAATTTGGAAGATTTTTTTATAGTTTTATGCTGCTCCATACTTCATAACAAGAAAGAAGACATAATCACAAAATATATAATTACAAATATTGCTATGAACTAAAATGATCGCAAGAACATGAATACAAAATATACTCCCCAAAAAATAAACACTGATTATTCTGTGTTGAGCTTCAATCAACTTTGAAAAAAAAAATTAAATGAAATATTTGTGGAACAAAGAGTCTCAATGTTTGGCTGAAATGTTTCTGACACAAGGGTATATTTATCTCTATCACTAAATCAGAGGTCAATTAAAGAATGATCTTTAAAATACCTTTCGGGGTCTCAGATTAACTAATTGATTTTTTTTCTTCCAGTAAAATGAGATAGATCTCTAGGTTTAGGTCTTCTTGAAAAGGACTATGAGCCTAGCTGTTTGATAAGGATATACTGCGCGCACATTAATCGTTTGATTGCTGAAGAATTTTTTTTAAATTACGCTATAAGTGCGGAGTAAAATGCGTAGATTGAAAAATAATAGAAGCTTTTTTTTTTTTCAATTTTCGCATTTACTT
Source organism: Uloborus diversus (assembly GCF_026930045.1). Lineage (NCBI taxonomy): Eukaryota > Metazoa > Arthropoda > Arachnida > Araneae > Uloboridae > Uloborus > Uloborus diversus. Next base: position 145,552,087 of record NC_072738.1, on the reverse strand, counting down.
TTATTTTTACACAAAATGTGACTTTTAACAAAACAAATATTTTAAGCTCACTTACTACAAGTGAAATTTTCTACACGAATCTTATAAATTCTTTGTTTAAATTTAGCGTTGCATGGTAAAATTCCGTTGGTTTTATTTTTACTGCGAACCGCACACTATCAAACTTTCATTCACGAAAATTTTCTAAAGTAATTAATTTTTCGTACTTCCTGTGGTTGATAGCCATTTTTTTCATTTTCGACAGTAAAGCTCGGACAAAAAACTCATAAATCTCATTTATGTAATATTTATAATGTTTCCACTCTTAAATCACGCTTGAGCTTTTGTGTCTTCTTTTTTCTACAAGGTTCTACATAATTTAATTGACTGCTCAGATGTCGTCAATTCGATACAACTTGCTGTACCTAGTAGGACTCTTAGGAGTCATTCTTCTTTTAAAAATATTTTTACCAGACGGAACTATGCTGATAATTTTTGTCTTTTTAAATTTTAAACTTTTTAACATTCATTGTCATGATTTAGATATTTTTAACTTGTCATTTTACAATTTTAAATCTTTATGTTTTAATATTTTAAATATATAGTTTGTTTTAATTGCTTTTTCTATATTGTTGCTACTGTAATTGGATTATTTCTGTAGTGTGCAATGATTTTAATAAATAAATAATATAAATAAGTAAAAATGTAGTCTTATGTAGTGTGAAAAATTATAGCAACAAACAGCACGATCTACTTCTATGCATTTTTGACACACACGAGAAGAGCGATAACTCTTCGTCGGACTCAAATAGTAAAGAAACTAAACTTCAAATTATTTGAGGCGCTTCGCATATGCTTCATGGACTGTTTTCATCAAGTTTAATCAACTTTTCCGATCAAAAGCTTCTGAGGAAATTAACGCTTTCAAATTCTATCTTCTGAGGACATTGCATTCACAAGTAGAGCTTTTTCAGCATGGCTTCTCCCCAAATCATTCTCAATGAAAGCGCTAAAACCGGCGCTTTGCAATGACAGGCTAAATTCTTTAAATGTAAAATATGTCAGTAAGTATGCAAATATTTTCATGCTAAGAGTATCGAATGTGTGAGACCAAAATGAATAAAAAAAGGCGCAAAATTTGCTTGAAACCGCTTGCACATGAGACTTCATCAGAAACAGGCATGTTAAAACTCCGCCATTACAATGTTTTTTTCGCGAACCACCGGTTGGGAACCGCTGGTCCATTCATTGGCTTAGCAAAAGCAGACCCAAAGACCCCAAGTCACATGACTCGACAACGACGAATGGTAGGCACATTTTGCATGAAACAAGCGTAAGAAACCTGATTTCCTCCAATGCTTTGCTTTCAAATCTATCGCGTGACTTGGGGTCTTGACTTCACGAATGAAGATCTTCACTCCCTGCATTTTATTTCTTCTTATTGGTCACAACCACGACAAGGATATGCTGCCCTTCCTTTCACGAACTTTTAAACATTGACCATTTTTTTTCAGGTTTCCTTAGAAGAAGAAGTTTTTAAATATTTTCTGTACATTAATGAGTGTATTTTCAGTTTTAGACATAACACCATTATTTGGAAGTAAGGAATACGTACGAAATAAGGAATTTAGAAAATATTGTTCAACTTTTTTTCTCCCTTTCAGAAAATATTCAAAATTACACACGACCTGGCACACTACTTATTTGTTGCTAATACTCTGAAGCTAAAATATAAAAGAGAAGAAAGTGGTCAACATAATGTTTAAAAATTCTGAAACAAACAACCCCGTCCTTTTTTATGAGGGAGATTGTTTCTCAAATCGGTTTCACTTCAATTATATTCACTTATGACATCTCTGATAAAAAAAAAATGAATAACATCCTTGCTATACATTGTTAATGGAACATCTTTGTCTCAAAAAAAAAAAAAAAAAAAAGAAAGAAAGAAAAATCATTAGATATATTGGATACATCCAGATCATTACCCCAAGTTTTCATTTAGTTTGTCCCTCAAACATTTTGCAACTCTCAGAATTTCAGAATTGCACTTCATCCAGCCCACTAGTGAAAGATTTCAAGATGTCAAAAACTAAAGTAAGGCCATTCCACGGAAAATGGTAATTTTGTCCTGCAAGTGACATGCCTCATATATTTCATTAAAAATGATACTTTGAAAAATGAATGAACAAATTTTTTGTGCTTTAAAAAATACGAACTTACTGGTGATTTCTTAGGCAAAAAATTTCGTCATTATCCTTCAAAATTCTTACATTTTTAATGAAATATATGAACTGTCATTAGCGGGACAATGGGTTGACCTGTTTCGTGGAATGGCCTACAAAAAATATAAATTTTACTAAAATTAAATGAAAAAATTTGGAATACAACTAAAACACACAATATGAACAAAAATGCAAAATACAAGTAGACTGTGAGATAGCGAACCTTAAACTATTTCAGAACCCTCTAGGGTGGTTTTGATCAGGGCTGTGGAGTTGGAGTCGAAGAGTCAGAGTCGCTCAAAAACAGGCAGACTCCAACTCCGGGAATTTTCTTTTTTTTTTCACTTTATACAGCCATGACACCCTTTTTTACTGTCGACCAGTCACTTTTTAAAACAAGATTTTTTTCCCAAGGCATTGACACTGTTGCGACAAAGAAGGTTGTTTGTTCAATGGTAAAATCTAGATATATATATATTTATATCTTTTCCGGGTCCGACGAATACTGAACCAGGCAATTGAAAAAATACTTTGGCGACTATTTTCATCACAGCAAGAATGTTTCGGAAGCTATTTTACTCTGTATTTTAAAATGAATTATGAGAAATAATTTGTCTGGAGTTTAAAATTTTTTCAAGGGTCTAGCTCCTAAGATATTACGACTTTTTTAGACTCTCTCTCTCTGTTTCTAAACATTTTCAGGGGTGTACAATTAATCCTGATTTCAAAACGCTGTAATTTACTTAAAAACTACTGTATCGATTGACAGCCATACGTCCCTGGTTATTTGTTTGGTAAGAAAGAATATGGTTCCAAAATAAGCCATTAAATGGCACAGTCATAGTTTGAATTGCTGTTGCTGATTACTAAGAGAAGACATACTGACCACAATCATAAATGTCATTCGCTTCAGCTTCTTAATTATCATATCGGGGAGTGCAATCGTAAGCATTCAGGGCGCCAGTGTAATAGTGTGCCTAAGTTCATCACTTGTGGCATCATAAAGACCACGCCTTGTTTGAAAAATCACATTAAAAAAAAGTAATTAAAAATTAAACATTTTGAAATTAAAAGTTTTTCCTTGCTCCATGTTATTTTATTTTGCTTTTTCTATCAATTTCAGTGACTAAAGGTAGTACTTTTGACTGATGGAAACACACGCCGTTCTCCGCGATTTAGTGAAAATATTTTCATTCGCAAGCATGTTTCTTTCCTTCCTTTTAGCTCGGGAACAATACAATATTACAGTAGAAGACCATTATAACGCATACCTTGGGACCAGAGCTTTAGCGTTATACAGGTTTTTGCGTTATATAGATCATTTCACAAATTTTGAAACTAATGTTCAGAATATGTCTCTATGTTAGCACTTCAGAATGAGTTTTATCTGCAATGAGTATTAAAGCACCAACATCACAATTAGTTATTCACAAATAAATATGTTTCACAATCAAAAGAAAGTGCATTATCCTGCACTTCTGCTAGCTTCATGGTTTGCATAACAGATGCATTTGCAAGAGCCATCAGGTATTTTCTGTTTACTCTAAGGTACTAATTTTCATTTAAAAGCTTTGGATTAAGATGGAAAGATGAAAAACTTGTTTCAAAATTTATTTTGCCTAACCATTTTTATGTTTGCAAAGCAAAACAGAGGTATTTTTTAAACTTCAAAACCTATTGCTTACATCTTAAAAAGTTGTGCGGTTCATAGAGAATTGCATTATATAGGTCGGCGTTATAATGGTCTTCTACTGTATCTTAGAATGGAATTAATTATGGTAACAGTAAAGAACTATCAGGAAACAGTTGAAGGGCTACACAAAATAGCCATCATAGCCATGAAATACTTGTATCTTGAATTTTCAATCTTTTCTGCTTGTTCATTTCTTTGATACGCTAACTTCTCCACTTTATTCTTCATTTTTGCATGTCCACATAGGAATTTATTCCGTTGTACATTGTCTTTACTTGCAGTTAGACAACCCAACGTCCTTCGCTCTACACGCTTGAATGCGTAAATTCAAAATCTAAATGTTTCAGAGTAAAAATGAAAAAATACAAGCTTCACCTTAAAAAAAAATCTTTATTCTTTTACAGTCATACTTTACAATGAAACTAAAAAATCATTCTATAAAAACTTTAAGTTTTGCAACTCAGATTTCATGTTAGAAAATTCTACTGGATAGTAAACCATGCAGGAAATTGAAAACTTAATATTTTCTGTAAAAAAAATTGTAACTGTACATAAATAAATATACAAAACTTTAAAAGAAGACTGAATGTCTGCTTTGTCAAACAATTACCATTGCAGTTTCGCAAATATTTGATTAAAGGTAACACAAAATATGTAAAAAGAAGTTCAATTTTCATCTCTAGCTAAATCTTTGTAGAATTTCGACCAAAAAGAGTAAAATTTGCTAGTAAGTTCAAATTAAAGTAAATAAGAAAAAATTAAAATAAAATTTAGGAAAAAAACTCCTTAAAATATTATATATATATATATATATATATATATATATATATATATATATATATATATACAGTGAAACCCCTCTATTACGGACACTAACGGGACAAACTTTTTTGTCCGTAAGAGAGGGGTGTCCGCTTTACAGAGGTTTTTTTAATTTAATTAACTTTAGTTATTTGTTTATGTTTTTTGAAATCTTAAATGAAATATGTGTGAATTCTACTCTTTCATATGCATAGATTTTTTTTAATTTACTAGTTTTTACCAACATATACATAATAAACAATTATTTTATCAGGTTAAATTCAAATATTACAGTTTTGCACACTCAAAGAGATTTAAATAACAGGTTCGCATAAAAATTACATACCTAATTTGTATTTTTAAAAAATTGTTCGATTGATGTCTGTTGATATGTTTTGATCGATGAAAGTCTTTCATTTTCGAAATGTATCTTAAGTTCTTGTACCAAGTCTAGTCCTTTAGGATCGTTGTGTTTAATTGAAAATTCCCTGAGTCCATCTAATACGCTTAAAGCTTCGTTAACATTTTTAATTGTTTTAACGTCTTCTTTTACGGACAGTTCATCTTCATCGTCATCCTCAACTGTATGATCTTCGTTAATTTCGCGCACTATGCTTGCAATTTCTGTTTCGCTTTCTTCAGTGAAAACTTGGTCGTCGATGGGAGCATAGTCTTCAGCGGTCACATTTGTGAACCCTGCTTGTTGCATTAACGACTGCAAATCGGATCCATCATTGTCACAATCAACTTCGTTGTCAATTTCCTCTGTGGCAGATCCTTTTTTGAATCCAACGCGATTAAAGCAACTTACTATTTTTTCTTTTTTAACTTCTTTCCATGCGTGCTTAACCCAGCTGATTGCATCTAACACATCAATTGTTTTGGACAATTCGCTACTTGTTTTAGTTTCTTCCATTTTATTGATTAAATGCTTCATAACTAGTTGTCTGTATTGAATTTTAAATGCTTGAATTATCCCAGCATCCATAGGTTGGCATTTCGATGTTGTGTTTGCTGGCAAGAAGACTATTTCTATATTTTTCAAGTGAAAGTCTTTGGGATGGGAGGGCGCGTTGTCCATAAAAATAACAATATGCCTTTTTCTCTCCCCAACTTCTTATCAAAAGTTACAAGCCAATCAGATATGACACTGGTTGTCATCCACGCTCTTCTATTTGAATACCAGTCTACAGGTAATTTTTTTATATCCAGTCCTTTTAAACACCGAGGTCTGGCTGCTTTTCCGATGACAACTGGTTTTAATTTTGTACCATCCATGCTGGCACCCAACAAAACTGTTAAGCGTTCTTTGGAGATTTTGCCACCAGAGCAGTTTTCTTTCCGTAAAGTTAAGGTTTTATCTGGCAGAGCTCTATAAAACAAACCGGTCTCATCAATGTTATAAATGTCACATGGCTCGTAATTTTCAATCAAACTAGGCACTTTCTCAAACCATTTCTCGCAAACGTCAGCATCCACATCCATGGATTCACCACATATTTTTTTAAAAACGATATCATGTCTCGTTCGAAAATGATCTAACCATCCATTGGAAGCTTTGAAATTTTCTATACCCATTTCAGTAGCTGCTTCTTTCGCCTTTTCTTGTAAAATAGGGCCAGAAATCGGAATATTTTTGCTTCTTGCGGACACAAACCATTTAAACACAATTTCATCCACTGCAAGGGCATTACTTTTAGGAAAATCTTTTTTCTTCTCTTGGTTTCCATTTATGAACCATTCTTTCTTAAACTTCTCTTTTCCTTTTAATATACAGCAAATTTGTGTGCGTCCCACACCAAACTTTTCAGCAATGTTCCGTATTCCAATTTTATTTTTTTCTGCGAAATCTATAACTTCAATTTTTTCTTTAAGAGAAAGAGTACGACGCTGACGATGAGTATTCAGAGCCATTTCAATGAGAACGATGAAACAACTGAATGCTTTTACCCTTAAGTTTACTTTATGATATTGCATTGGCTTTACTTTTACTCTCTATAAAATATTTTTGTTAGATGGCGCGTCAACTCGGCTCCACTTAGACACAACACGCCTGCTTGTTAGTCATCTGAAAAGGAACAAGGCAACGGGGGAGGGTGGGGGTATACAGACAGAAACTTGCAGAATAATCATTTTCTCTTTTCTTTTCTTTTATTTTTGACGATTTGATGATGTTTTTTGGAATGAAAAATGCATTTCCGTGTCAAGCTGAAAATTTTTTGCTACGCAGTAGATGCAAAGTAAAATTGCAAAGAAATATTTTTTTTTATCTCCGTATAAGCTGGTCGACTTTGCATTAAATGAAGCCTTTCAATGGAGTAGCTATTTAATTCTCAAGTTTTAAATACTGTCCGCAAAAAAGGATATATCAATGTAAATGACTTCGAAAAGGGTGTCCGTACGAGAGAGGTTCCTTATACATTAGGTTTAATGTCTCTCTGCCGGGGAATTAAAAACTGTCCGCATAAGAGGGGTGTCCGCATTAAAGGGGTGTCCGTTACGAGGGGTTTCACTGTATATATATATTATTTATCACATTTCATTATTATTACATTTTATCTTTATATTATATAACTTTATGCAGATTCTCAATCTGTGATCCACAAACAATTTTCATGTGGTCCGCAAATAGCTAGTGAGAATTAATCTATATCAGTTTTACAGTACATAGTAATTAAATTTAAATTTACCTAAAAATGAATTTGGATTCATTTCATTTTGCCCATATAATTTGTTGTGAAAACTATATTTCTATTGTTTGTGGTCCCCTTGGAATACGGAAGCGTGCTAAGTGGTCCTTCTAAGAAATTATACGCTCCACAAGGTAAGGATGTGTAACGCTTGCAAGGGATTCCATGATTTATAATTGGGTTTTCCATAATTTTTTAATGGTGCTTTCTTTCCGCAATTGTTTACTGCACAGACGCAAGAGAGTGCCTGAGGTCATGAACATTATAGGCAGTCGTCTAGAGATGACCAGCCATCCTGACAGAATAGCAGGGTAACAATTTTATTGAATATTTCTTGACCACTATTCGGGAGAAAGGGCAAATTGACTGTCCATTCTGTAAAATGTATTACTGTGTCAAACAATAAAATTGTTTCTTGTGAATATGATCCATTGATCACCTAATATTTGATTGATGACAAGTGTAAACAAGAAAAGTGGGAACTCTGCTTAAATCTTTAGTAGTCAAAAGGTTAAAAATCACCTACTTTAACACTAGAAAGACAGAGAGGCCTGTGTGGCCCCTCGCATAGTTTGTTGTTTAATAACTCGGATAATGTCTAACGGAACGTAATGTAACTTCCCGACTTTTCATTATATGACACTATGTGAATGCTTGTTTAATCATTTTATCATACGCCTCATAGCACTGTAAATATTGATCCTTATACCTAGAAAGACGGGAGGGGCCACAGTGGCCCCTAAGCTTTTTTACAATTAAAAATTTTTTTTTCTTTCTTTCTCCTAATTGGTCTAGCATAAAAAAAGGCCATTCTCTCTGGTTTAACCTGTAACTTCCGCTTTATACAGCCAGTTGGATATCCAAATGCTATAAACAGTACTGACTGCTTACCAGCCTAATGGTAGCCATTGCTCTTGAAAAGAAAAACTGATCCAAACTTTTGGCCAGTATAGAGAGAAATACTACAAATAATTGCATACTAAGTTTTTATTTAGTCATGAAAGAAGGTGCATTGGGCATGTGGACACATTCAGGAAGAATTTTTAAAATAATTCACCACAAAAATGGGTAGGGGCCACACTGGCCCCTTCAGTCTTTCTAGGTATACAGAAAATGTCAGTCGTTCTAGTGTTAAGGAATCCTTCAATGTTTTTTAAACACAAAAGAAATTTATTCAACCTACAACTTGTACTGAAATAGTCAACTTGTTTTGTACAGAGTCATTACAAACAACAGTATGAACTTTTTTCCTACTGAAAAGTAAATGAACAAGGCATTTTTAGATGAGAATCTTTAGAGGTAAGATGGTGCCGCAGGGGGAGGCGAGGGATGGTATGAAGTATCCATGCTAACAATACTAAATATACAAGAGGGATAGGCTAGGGTGACGTGAGAAAATTCTAAATCTTCAAAGGGCACCGGGAAACAAAAAGGTTTGGGAACTCAGGTTTCTAGCTCATTTGATGGCAGCCTATTCTAAGCAGAATGGCATTGTCCTTCATTAACCAAAATTAATGGTATTTATACCCAGAACACAAGTTAGATGAAAATGGCTGAGTCGTTATTACCTGACATTTTCAAACGCTATAGGACGTAACATTATTTAACAAACCTTTTTTTTCTTTCTTGGCATCCATTTGTGGCGCAACCTAGAGGGATTCTGAGAAGTAGTTTCAGTTTCACATTGCAGGCCAATTAATAGTGACCTGTACATTTAGAACTGGCAAAGCATGATACCTTCATTTTGCAAAATGCTTGCCCCGAATTCTTATACAATGCTAAGGTAATCTAGTACAGTTGGCTCTCTGTTTAACGACTTTCTCTATTTAACGACAGCTTTTCACGGTCCCAGATGGTAAACTGCAGTGTTAAAAGCATTCTATTTATGGACGTTTTCTATTTAAGGATGATTTTTTGTGGTCCCTTGAAAGTCGTTAAACAGAGATCCAATTGTATATAGAGTGATGGCACTTCATAAACAGCTGGAACGATATGAGCCAAACCATGGTAAAAAATTCCATAGCTGACAGAGGTGTTCCCATAGAGGTCCCTCCAAATACGCCGCATACCATCAAACATTTTTAAGACATATTATGTATATGATCGCATACACATATTAACATATTATGGATCACTGGGAAGAAAAATTGATGGGAACATCACTGTTAGACGAGGGCACATTTCACAGTTTATTCCACTTATACACTTTAAATTAATGTTCTTTCATGTATTTTCAATATTTTTTGTGATCTTGTAATTTAATACCAGGTTCAATTTTCATGTAGGAATGTTGCTAGCATTTATATACTTTCATAAAAAATATTAAACGAAAAAGAATATTAACAAATTGACATGCCTAAGTGAAATAAATAATGAAATGCCCCCTCCATAATACAGAGTTTTGATATGGTTCGGCAAATATATATACAAAAGCAAAATGATAAATTTTTCCCTCGTTACAAGCAGGGCCACTGAAAGCCAAGGTAGCCCTTTCTAAGTTTGGTCACTGGGCCCCTATCCTCCCCTAAAACTTGCCAAATTTAGACTACTATGATTCAGAGTCAGGCCCCTAGCTTCCATCTAGGCTGGCATGGCCTCTCATCAGCCTTGATTATAAGTATCTTTTCAAGTCAAAAATCATTTTAGACTATTAGCATCAAATAGCACATGGAGTTGAAAACAATTTTCTCTACCATTTATTCTAGCATTTCTATAAAAATGCATTCAATCAAATGTTTCAAAACGTTCTACTTTTTTTAGTTGCATGACCTATAATGAACTCTAAAACACAAAAAATATGCATCACCAACAACAGAAGTTTATTTGAAAGGTCTTTCTTTCATGATATTTTAAATATATATCTTCATAGTAAAATATTAAAGCCTTTCTTTACATTCATCATATAAAGCAAAAATTTTACAGACTCTGTATACTTTCTATTACACTACAGCTGAACCACTTTGTTTATAGCTATACTTATTCTATGAGAACATTCCCGGTACATGAAAGCCCGGTAGCAGAAAAAATTTTAATCAGTCAACGACACTGATTTAAAAAAAAATAGTCTGCAAGAAAAACCAGAATTAAATAAGTCGCAGCATTTAATAATGAATCATCACTAGGGAAACTAAAAAATAAAAATCAAAATTTAAAAGTTACAAGTGAAATGTATGCTACAAAAATTCAAATCAAAATGGAGTATTAAGGCCGATTCACATCGCGACCGATCCGTCCGTCCGTTCCGATATTTTTACTCAATTCCGAGGGTTATTACTCAATTATCTTTATTTTGCGTGGAATGCTTAATTAGATATAATTACGTGAAAATTTAGTTTTGCAATTCGTTTTTTCGTTCAAAAATAATTCTACTGCTCATAGTAACTTGCAAAACCAGCTTCTAACGCTAAACATTGGCCGTGAGACCATTAACGAAACCCATTATTATTATTTTTTTAATTAGTCAGCATAAGTTTTTGAATCTTTGTTTGAATAGTCAGTTTCGAAATGTGATGAAGCAAATCATATTTTAACCAAGCAAAAAAAAAAAAAAAAAAATCATACTAGTTAAATCTTTTATGGTTACGCGTTAAAATTCAGTTTAATCCTGCTATATTATGGCACTTAGTTTCAAAAGTCGTCAGATTCTAATGATATTAAACTGTCTTAAACATTTGCTGGACTTTTCAAAATTTTGAATAAATAGGCTTTGCCACGAACTTATTCATGAATATAATATGTGCTATTTTGCCAGAAATATCCTGACTTTTTCAAAAATTGTCACTTTTTCGGATTTCTGGATAAATATAATAATTGAATTATTTTGTAACTTTTGTCATTTTAAGAGTATGCTTTAGCTCACTTCCCAGTAAAAATTTAGTTACGCAACATGTTTAAGAATCCAACAACAAATTGAAGAAGCCAAAGTGTTTTATCGATTATCCTGAATCGTAAAAAGAGGAAATTTGTACCCAAATTTATCTCAATATAAATATTTTAAGAACACTGTTTGTAAATTTAAGAAATAAATAGTAATTCAAGTGAAAATCCATGTTTAAATATAGAGAAAACTCCTTTATTTAAAGGACAATGTTTATATATTTAAGGACATTTTTTTGCTATTTTTAACAACATTTTTTCAGTTCTTAAGAGCATTTTTAAAGATTTTTTAGGCCATCAAAGTACGGGACCTAATCATATAACGCTCAGTTATTACTAAACGATTGAAATATTAGACCAAATTTTTTTTTTAAATGTTTTAAGAGACGAAGAGTGCTCTAGCTTGAACTTATATGAAATACTGATGCTGAACAACACCTATTGTAGTAGCATCGAGTCAAAGTTTCAACTGTTGCATGCCTAGATTCCTTTCAGACTAAATAGATTTTTTTTATGTATAGTTGTCATTAAATTTTTACTTTTTTGCGAAAATTTCAACCAGCAAATTTTTTCAAAATATTTGAACATTTAATATTTCTCTCATATATTCCATTGAAGATCAAGCGGGGGGGGGGGGGAGGACTGAAATGTGGTACAGATGTTTTTTTTTATGTACAACTCTCATTCAATTTTTACTTTTTTTTCTAAAACTTCAACCAACAAGTTTTTCAGAAAAAAAAGTATAATAATAATAATAATATTTCTCTCATAAATTCTATTAAATATAAGAGGGTGAGGGAGGTGTGTAGACACGTTTTTGACAGAAATATTGTAGACAAAAATTTGAAAATTTTTCTGTTACACTACTTGCTTACCCTTATCGTTTGGCCATTTTAATTTCTACTGCCCAAAATTCTTCTGAACGTTCAAAGTGATCCTACTAACCGCTTGCTTGACGTTCGTGACAAACAATAATGTATTTTTAAAAGGCTTATTGCAATCACAGCAGTAGCGCTTATAACTTCTTGTTAAATTTATTTTGATTAAGAGAGCGACAAAAGAACGGCATTAGATGCGCGCTCTTCATCCCTAGCGGGGGAACACCTTCACGTGGCTATCGGACGGAGCTAGTATGCTGCCGTGCTAAGCACAAAAGTGGTATCTGCACTTTTTGTCAAAATTGAGTTATTGTCACCAAATGGTTCTTTGTCACATATTTTATCCAAATACAATGTTTTATGGTCATTTGTCGATTGGAAGTATTTTTTAAAAAATTCTAAAAAAATTCATCTGAATCAAATACATGGGGCCACACAACTTTAAACGGGAATTTCTCATTTTGAACTCAGCTGCAGATACCACTTTTGCGCTTAGCACGGCAGTATGAATGTTGCAATATTTTCCCACCCGTCCGATAAATCGGAACGGGCGGACGGATCTGTCGCCATGTGAATCAGCCTTTAGGGTGCTGTTAGCTGCAGGTGCAAGTGCTATTAACCTCTCAACCAGTGAAAGCTCCTTCATGGATTTTAGAGTGTTTTTTGCTTTCACCTTTTCATTATGCTTCATTTGGAACTGTGTTTTTCCATTTTAAGTTCTGCAGAGTTGTGCAGACAGTTATAATAGACTTTCCTATTCAGAAATAGTCTGCAGACCTCGTTACAGATCTGCAACAGGCGTTGCGCTGTTTGTGTTACTGGGTATTCAAGTAAGATCTCCCAATATGAATTTCCATTTGTCAACTAGTAAGTAAATGTTTAATCCTGGATCCATAATAAATAAATTGGTTTTAGAACAAAATATTCAGAAATGACAGAATGAGAGTTTGGAGAGCATGCCAAATTTTAAAAAAATATTTTGTTACACAGAAAAAGTTGCATTGATGAGACTAAAGTGAAAGGAGATGCTGCAATGTTAGGTGAGTATGTTCCAATGACTTGAAATGAGACATGAGTAAGCAAGACAACTGATCAAGACAAAACCCGTAAAAAATAAATTCGGTATAGTAGTCTTACTCACTATACTAGGCAGACATTGATTGAACTTAATTCTGATTGCTATGAGAAAAGGGGAAAAAAAGAAAACATTTTAGCTGATATCCAAAATACCACATTCTTAACCGTCTTATTTTGTTCCATAACTCAGAGTTCCCAATTAATTTTTGGCAAAGAAAAGGGTGATAGAGGTCCATTTATAATTTAAACAAAACTAAAGAGGGTTAAGAGAAACAACATTAATATTCAGTACCTACTGTTTGTCATCTTCCCAAAAATATCCTTAAATAAATCAAACAGGGATTTTAGATACATATGGTTTGCCATTTAGATACAGGTTCCCACTAATGAGATAAAAATTTCACAACAATAATTTATCTAAATAGTGTGCTGTAACCTTGTAAACTGCACATTTATACAGAATCCGGATTTGGAGTTTTCAAAGAAACTTTTCAACTTTGAAAACAGGAAAATATTATTTAGTCAACTGAGGAAAAAAGATCAATCCAAAACATTGCATAAAGCCTCCAAACATATTTGATTACACATAACTGCCGCTCATAAATTGACTTGCAAGGAAAATTATGTGATAAACAACAAAAAATTAAGTAATCAACTAAACAAATAAAGCTTTTTTTCTTCTTTTTTTTTGAGCAATTAAGATTGCTTATTGATTTCACTTTACCAAGGCTTGACATTTCCCATTCTATTGTCTTTGTGATTGGGTAGCAAGTGGCATCATCCTTTACTTTATGTTGCAAATGAACCTTAAGTACGGCAACAGGGTTCAATCTAGGTTTTTATTTTTAAGTCTGCAGTTAGTGAAAAAAGAAACTTAAACTTAATTTTTGCAGTAATGAACCATTATTGTGATTTTTCTTTTTAAAAAAATAATAAATAGATTAAAATCCTCACATCAAAAGAGCATTTTTACCCATCACAATTTTAATATGAACTCCCTTTTGGCTGATAAGATTTGGAGATGGAGGGGGACGCATCTTTCTGGTGGAAGGAGAAAGATTGAATATCACACTGCTTTGATGCAATAGTTGATGGCCGATCAGTGTGAGTGGAAGTGGCTTTTTGAAATTGATTTTTAAATACATAAAAGAAGACCAAATGTAAAAACAGACTTAAATCTCAAACACAGAATTTAAAGGGAAAAGAGGTTTATTTGGGAGCCCTGATTGATTTTTAACCACCATTAATTGAAAATTTGCAAACTACATGGCAAAAGGTAGTTGACAATACAGGTAATTACATCATTAATTCAAAATAAGAACTTGTCAAAATTTATTTGTTTAAAAAAACTGTGTTACTAAGAAGCAAAATGTATTTTTATAGAATTTCTTGAAGTAACAAATAGTGTGCAGTATGAACAACAACACAGCAGGTCCATAAACATCTGAACATAGAACTTTTACCTTAAAACAAAGTGTAGAAACATAATAATATCAACAATAAACACATTTTGATTTGCTAACAAGGCATTTTTTGTAATATGAAAGATAAACAATAGCTGACTTTTTGTGATACTATTAATATAAAAAAGGGTTACTAATTTCAGTATGTTTTAAAACATGACAATTGAGTTAATATTCATGACACATCAAGCATCAAATAATGTTTTAAATAAATATTATCACCCAACTATGATTCAAAAACAATGTCCAATTATATTAAACATTTCACACAAAATGGTCAGTAAAATTATGCACATAAAATCCAGCAAAAAGTTCGTATAATTAAAAAATATATTAAACTTTGGAAATAAAAATTTCTTCAGCAACAAATACCTTGAGCATTATGCAATACAAAACAAAAACACCGATACACAATGATTGAAAATACTTCAATATCTACAGTGCGGATTGATGTCATGAAGCTGATGAATTTCGTTCTTCTAAAGATTTCCTACTAAAGTTTTATTATATTCAATACTAATGAGAATTTTCTCTTTCATCCATTACTATATTACTGATTTTCAGATGAAATATATGATTGAATTTTAATAATCCTATACTAAAGTCTTGATTAACTAGGGGAAGCTTTAGGGTATTCAAGAGGTATTGCTCTGGGCCTAGAAGCTTCTAATATTTGTTTCTTTGTTTCCTCTATGGTCTGCCAACTGGCTTTGTGTTCATGCTGTTTTACAGCATTTTGTACCTCAGTCATGATCATTTCTTTTGTCAACAGGCCAGTATCTGAAGCGTATGCAGCAAACTGAAATAAAAAAGGAAGGCATGAATGATAAGCTAATTTTATCTATGTATATATAGATACATACATACAGGGGCGTGCACAGACATTTAGAGGTCCGTCCCAAATGACTTTTCTGGGGCCCCCTCCATATTGTTTATTCCTACGTCAGTACATATTTATGTCACCTCTTATTATAAAAATATTGGGCCCACTTCAGGCACGAGCCTGGGCCAACAAATGTCCCTTCCCCTCTCCTGTGCATACTCCTGCATACATACAGGAGCATGCACAGAAATTTTGGGGTCGGTCACAAGTAACTTTTCCGGGTCCCCTCCATATTGTTTACCCCTGTATTTCACGACTAGTTTTTAAAATATTGTGCCCCCTCCAGGCTTGGGCCCGGGACAACAGGTGTCCCTTCTCCGCTCCTGTGCATGCCCCTGCATACATACATTGAAAGACATAAATAAACAATAAAACATTAGGGAAATGTACCAAAATTAAAATAACTGGACCACAATTAAAAGGGAGAGAAATAAAACTGTGCTCATCAGCCAAGGATAAATCTCAAACACATTAAAACCAAATGTCTACTGTCCCAATAGAAGGCAAAAACAAGTACAGTGAGAGATACTTTCAAAGCTTTTACAAACATATTTGACAAATTAAAATATATAATACCATGGTTTGTACACAAAAGTGGATTGTTTTTCAAGGAATGTTCAAAGATTTTTCAAGCATAATATGGGCATTTTCGAGGACTATGGTCCATTTAGAGAGAGCTGATAGTGGAAGTAAAACCAACGCGACACTTGGCGACACTGCTGTGTGCTTGGCACTGGGTTGATTGAAAACAGCGGCAATCAGATAAGCAAAATGTCAAAGCGAGTTTTTACCCTTTTTTCCCCACATTCTGCTGGAAAAGTTAAAAGCAAAGCCTGTCAAATGCTGTCAGTTTTCAACAACTAAAGTCAATATAAATTTTTCTATATAAAGCATTTCAATCAATAAGAAACATTAAGTCAAATTAACGTTTGTTTTAGGAATGTACTTCAGTGATAAAAATTTACAAAAACATAAGTATTAATGACAATCATTGGGAAAAACACAGCCACCACACTCAAACACACCAAAACAAAATAGCATTAAAGAAAAATAAATAAAGAAGGAGGGAAAAGAACAAAATTCCTCCAAAGAGGGCTTTTTTTATCATTCTTCTCTCTCTCTCGTAAAAAAAAACATAGCAAATTTATTATTTTCTTTTCTTTGCAAGATTTTTTAGATCATGCATCATTAGTTTCAATCAAAAATTGTCCTTTTAAAATGACTCTTTATGTTTAATTAGATACTGTCTGCTTTGGAAAAAAAAATTAATTTATGTATAGAATACATTCGAAACATTTTTTCAAGAATTGCTTACTTGAAAAAATATTAACTTATTTTGATTATTATTATCACATTTTATCTATTTATTTATTTATTTTCAAGATATTCTAAGGCATGCGCTTAGCATATCTACTTTACTTCAATTAAAAACTATTGTTCTAAATATTCCATTGTCTTGACAATGAGAATTTGAACATTAGATTTTGTTTGTTGATAAATATTGTTTGTAAATGCATACTTTTCAGATTTCCAATTGTGTTAAAATTCTGCATACTCTGTATTCTGCAGTTTGTAATTTTAAATACCAATCTCAAAGAAATATCCTTGTTAAGACAACTATCCTCAATTATTACTATTATTTTATTTACTTTCCTTTTTGCTCAAAAGAAAGTAGTTTGTCGGTAACAGTCTTTCACACAAACAACCTAGATCCCCGGTCACTTACTCATGACGTCAAGGGTGAAAACAAGGGAATGGCAAAGGGGGCGATAGCCCCCTCATTGAGCCGAGATGCAGGAACTCTCCTTCGCCACATTTTCGATACTTAAGTAACAAAAACATAATTTTGGACGATCTTCAACAATATTGCGAAAAAAAGGATGCTCTCCCTCTTGGAATTCTTTCAGAATATTGTAATTATAAAAGCGCATCTGTACTGCCGTGCTAAGCACAGATGTGGTATCTGCAGTAGAGCTCAAAATGAGAAATTGACGATTAAAGTTTTACAACTCATTTCTTTGATTTATGACTTAATTAAATGCTCAACTTGCGGTAGTTGTTTCGTAAATAAATTATCTAAAAACTGTAAGTGAGTATTTTTGTAAAAATCTTAATTCAAAATTAATAAATGTAGTTACGATAAATTTTCTTTTCAAAAACTTTTCATATACTAAGCTATTTTCACCGTAAGTGACAATTACTACGCATTTTTAGGGGTATCTGCGCAGATACGATAAAAATAGCTTATTAAAACGTGCTGAAAGTATCATTAAATAATACTGAAAACATCTGCTTTCTTTAGACTTGGCTGTTTCGTTTTATTTTGTTAATACAAATCTAACAGAATCTACCTTCTGAAGGATACCATTTTCAAAACTCCGCAGGGTTAAAACTGTAATCTATAACAATTTATGTTTTTTATATTCAAAGAATGTGTTTTTTATAATGTTTTATTTTCTAGATTCATTTTTACATAGCATGAAGATAATTTTGAGAGCAGACGATACTTAAATAAAAATATAATTGGACGTAGAATGAAATGCTTTTTTTTTTTCATGAAAGACTTAGATAAGAATATTTTAAATGCATTTAATTTTTAAGAATTTTCTTTTTAAATAAAAATTGGAATAGAGAAAGTCGAACATTAACTTGAACATTCATCCAAAGTAGTATTAGCTTTTATTTTTGACCTGTATCAACTATTCAACGGTAAACTAATTTTAATATTCTGTGTTACAATAAACTGCTACATTATTAAATATGCTGCTTTACTAAGGTATAAAACTCGTATCTACAAATTACTAAGGAAAAAAGTGGTAACTGTGCAGATACCACTTTAAAGGCTTAGTATTTGTCACTTACGTTCAGATTGCCTTAGCAAACTCCGCAAACTGTGCAGTTACGACTTTTTTCTTAAAGCTTTTTTTAATATTTCGTGTTCACAAATCGCTAAAAAACTTGACATGCAGGTAAATTAATTGACTAACGACCACCTGGTGACAATAACTCAATTTTGATAAAATGTGCAGATACCACATCTGTGCTTAGCACGGCAGTGTAGCACATCGCTTAACACCTTCGTGATAGAGATCGGAACTTTTTACAAGAAGTTTTCCGAAAATACAAGAACTCAATTTTAGATAAATTTTAGATGAGGCTAAGGGGCTCTGCCCTGGAAAGTTCTTTAATTTGAAGTCCAAAAAAAAAAAAAGAAAATAATTATAGGACACCTTTGATGACGTTAAGTTAAGGTATGGGTTCATTACACTCCTCCAAAATTTTTCACAAAGGAAGTTCCAAAAACAGCAAAAATATGTATTTTTTTAAGACGATCTTCCATGCTGTTAAGGGGCAGAGGTTTAGGAATTAATAAAAGGGTAAGTATTTGAAATCACTCGCCCCCTCCTTGAATACTTTCTGGATCTGTCCTTGCATGACGTATGGCAACCAATAAGACTGAATAAAAAAATTCTGGTGCAGAAAAATCAAGAAAATTACAGAGGTTCTGAAAATATCTTCCTCTCTTTCTTTTATTACTGAGATTTAAAAAAATACATATTGATAAAAACATTAATTTTCAGTGGCCTAACCACTGACTTAAGGTAGAAATTGAGTCAAAATGAAATGAACTTTAACTGTTAATGTTATTATTATATGCATTTGATAAATGAGACTTTTATTCTTCTTCTTGTGTTTTATTTTATTTATGTATTTTTTTTCTTTTTTTTTGTCTTGTGTTTGGGGGGGAAAAAAAACAAAGGAAGAAACCTGAATTCAAAGTGCTTTTGTTCTTATTCAAAAGAGCTGCAAAAGATTTCATTTTGTTATAAGTTTAAACCCAAGACTTAACTTTCAACAAAATTCTCAAACATAGGGGAATTGTACTTACTTGCCATGCAGATGCAAGTTTAACTATTTCTCTTCCAGACAAACCTTCAGTCATTGTTGCTATGTCAGAGCAAGTTTTTATGTAATCAAACTGCTCAACTTTAAATCTCCTACAAAATATTTAAACATTGAAAGAAACAGATGCAAACACAATTAAACAAAAGGTAAGCAAAATAGAAATAAAAATTAGCTTTAGCTCAATACCTTAGGTATGCTACTACAATACTACTTCCTTTGTACATTCTTTAGAATTTGAAGTGCAGTATGTTTCATCTATATTTTGGATTATTTACAGTAGATAGAATAGTTGCCTGAGTTTTTTGTATATTATGATAAAAATTTCAATATCGCAATTTTACATTTGTCTGAATTTATTTTACACATATATAGAAAAAAAACTTACATCCAGGAATAAAAGCCCTATCAACTCTTAGTTTTTGATGCACTGCATGCAACATTTTCCAGCAGTGGAAAGATGACAGTAAAAAATTATATTTTTTAGATTGTCATATTTGGCTTTTTATTTAAATTAATGCAAATAGGTTTCAAACCACTTCCTTTAAAAGAAAAGTCTACTTTCTAAATTTATGATGGTATAAGTAATCCAAATTGAGCTCTTCTGACTCAAGAAAAATTCAGCAACCATGAGATATCTTTACTAATAATAAAGCTCAAAGTCTCTCTTTCTGGATGTCTGTGACGCGCATAGTACCCAGACCGTTTGTCCGATTTTAATGAAATTTAGCACAAAGTTAGTTTGTGGCATGGAAGTGTGCACCTCAAAGCGATTTTTTCAAAAATTCGATTTTGTTCTTTTTCTATTTCAATTTTAAAAACGCTTTCTGGAGCAAAATTATCATAAGATAGACAAGTAAGTTACAAAATTATCATGACGTGGAATGTGAGAGCGAATGAACATAGCCAATTGGTGAGAAATTCGTCATCCATTATTTGTAAATATACAGGCGAACCGAATGACTTTTTAATTTTCAACTGCGGGCAAAGCCATGTGGGTACCACTAGTACCCAATAAAAAGGGATATCATTTGTAAATTAAAATAAAAAACTTAATAAATGTTACTGAAACACAATAAATGTTATTTTTCAATGTTGATAGAGCAAAATTAGAATGTTATTAAAATACTTGATTTTTTTTTTTTTTTTTGAGAAAGCAACATCAGATTTTGTAACTTCTTCGAAAACATTAAATGATATTTTAGTTACTCAAAAAACCAAAATTTAAAATAATACAATCTTAGTTGCTTTATATTTAATATATATATTTATCTTTCTATCTTTTATAAAGCTTTTACTACGAATGTTAAAAGGTGAATTATTAATTTAAAAACAAACTGACAAGCAAGTCTACATTTAACAACCTCTACAAAGGATTGCATAGGAAGGTCTTCTGATTAAAAAGGATTTTATTAGAACTTTAAAATTCAAATTCACACCCTATGTTTATAGAAAGACAAAATTACCTTTTTCCTTCAGTAGCTGGGATAAGAACAAACTTTTCAAAATACATGTAAATCATGCGTCCTCTCTCTGCTGAGCCAGGTAATCTAAATTCAACAACTTCATCCATTCTGTCATTCATAGCCCAGTCCAGTTGTTCAGGGGTGTTGCTGGCAAGGACTAGCATGAACCTAAAACACGCCTAAGTATTTTTATTGAGGTAACCCCTTAGCATACTAGTTAAAAATCACTTGAAGTTACGACAACGTAACAACAATATACACCTCTTGATATACAGTGGCGTACAGGAGATGTAATTTATTCCACCCCCTACTGTAGACTGATATCTCTGAGATATCATTTGCTTCAAGTACCATTGCAGACGGACATCTCTGGGATCTCATTCATTTCTCGGGTCATTACAACCTCTTGGATGTCTCCAAGACGTCATTGTACGTCAAGTGGTTAATATGATTTAATTAATTAGTGTTAATCCAAGGCAGAAATACAGAATATTTGAACACATATTAAGCATCACTGATACACATGATTTTTAATGTTGTCTATTTTATTAGAGAAGATTTTTAGGACTGTTGTACATCTATTGCAAGAAAACTGCTTACACAACCAACCATAACTTGCACAAACTCAAAAAAATATGAATTAAATAATTTTACAAAAAGAAAGCTAAAGAAATTCTATTTAGCTAAGTTGTTTTTCTTTTTTTTTTTGCAAGTGAGGTACTCTTTTGGGTGTTCATTATTAAAAATTAAAGTGAATAAGAATCTTGAGAGCGGTAGAACATGTAAAACTAGGCAAAAAAGTATATATATATATATATGAAACTTTTTTGACCTTCCAATCAGAAATATCATTATCTTGTAATCAGAATTCATAATGTTGACTGAATTTTTACCAGACACATTTTAGATCATACTTTTCTTAGTTGGTCTCTCTTTTTTCATAAGTTGCAGCAGATTTTTCAATTATGAGATTATATCTCGTAAGCGGGGGTGTTTGTGTGCTGATGATGAAAAAATACCTGAAAAATGTTATGAAAAAAAAATTGGGGTGTCTAGGGGGGGGGGGCAAAAGTTTTTAAAATGAAGGCCTCTAATAAAAAACATCTTATAAATTTATAAATTGATAGGTATTGTTGACATAAGGCTTTATGTTCGAATGTTTTATTAAGATTTAAAATATGGTGTATATGTTTAAAATAATAATGAGTTATAAAGTTACATATGAGCTAGTATTTTACTAATTATACCCTAAAAAATATTTAAAACATATCATTGACAAAATGATAAGCAAAGCATACACATTGTTTAAGCTTTTTATCAATACGATTCTTTTTTAAAATGTAAACTGATAATGCTATGTATGTATTAAAAAGCTTAAAATAATTGAAACAATTAGATAAATTAGTCAGCAATTTCCAGCATTAACCCTTTTCACTCTCAAAAAGTGGGAAATTTCATTTAAAAATTTTTAATTTTATGGTTTTTTTTTTCTTTTTTTTGCCTTAACAACATGTAGTAAGCATCAAAATTGAGAAAAATCAGGTCCTCACAGCAAACGCATTAGATAATACGATTTTTACGTAGAAAATTGTAAAGATTCGAAAATTATAAAGATATTACAATTTTTTAAATGAAATCAACAAAGGTTTAAAGATGGAAAATAAAAGACTTTTATGCAAAATTGTTTTAGATTTACGACTTTTGATACTCATAAAGAACACAAAATTTCGCTTGAAAATTTTTAATACATGATCTTAAGTGTTGAAAATATAAATTTTATTCATTTGCTTCTTAAAAAAGTGAAGTAAGCATCAAAAATAAGAAAAATTAGATTTTCATAATAAATGCAAAGAGATTGCATTTTTTCAAAGTAAGGCATCACTAATACAAAAACAGCAAATACAAGAATTTACTAAAGTAAAAAAATTTTGAACTGCATTTTAACAGGTCTACACGATCAATGTCAGAAATAATTAAAGTCAAAAATATATTATATCCAAAAGTTTGGACTAAGGAAAGAAAAATGTTAGAAGTGGGAAGAGAAAAGCTCAATAAACAATACTGGATTTCTCGTAATTAACACATCAAAAAATTTGTGTGAACAACTGGAACACAATCATTTTAGTGTGAACAACAACATTGTATTTCTAATCATTGAGCTGGAGCTTTTGAAAAGGGACCAATTATAGTTGAAACTAAAATTAATATCTCAGCATAATAGCTGTGTTAATCTTTTATGAACATTAATGAATCACGTGTTTTTTGTTCACAATTTGTCTTAAGTTTTCATTAAGAATGCTGTGATTTGCATTATTGTTCCCTAACTTTTTCTGCTGCCAGATTCTGCTCATTATTTGCCTTACAAAATTTTCATACTATAAATGTTGCCAGCTCTAAAACTTTTGGCAAGAAAGGAGTTTTAATGGCTTGTTTATTCTTTTATTTATAGTGTTAGCTACTGAATATCAAGTTCAGATCTTCTTGTGATTATTTTGAATCCCTGATAAATAGCATAGTTTCTTCAAAAAATAAATTGACAAAAATTGGATTACAATAGCACATTTCAAGAATTAAAAAGTATATAAACTTTAAAGCAATGCATAAACATCTTTTTATACCTATCAGATTGATCTCCCGTTCTATATAAAAATGCATTTAAAGCTGCTCGAACATTTTCCCCAATTGCTTCCTAAAATAAAACAAAAAATAAAATAAAATAAAATAAGGGAAATACATTGCGTTACAAAATTCTAGAATGTATCAAGCCACACATATACAAATATAAACCTATATTTTCCAAAATGTAAAAAATTCACTAAAAAAAACAGAACTTGGTAACAGTGCAGAACATTTTAAAAGACATTATTTTGTAACAATTAAACTAATTCTTTAAACAATAAAATTAATTAATTAAAAGGGTACTAGCTGTGATTATACTACAATAGCATCATTGTAAAAATAATTTCAAAAATTGATAAATTATAAAACTTGATTTATCATAAGACACACTCTGCTTCTTATCTATATATATATATATATAAATGAATGTTTGTCTGTATGTCATCCATGAACTCAAAAACTACCCGGCAGATTTGGCTGAAACTTTCACCGTTTGTTATTTTTGGTACTGGGAATGTTTCTAGACCAGTTCGAAAAAAATCCGATTGATAGCTCCTTTTTTATTCCAATTTAAGTCACAATCCATTGGATAAGTACGAATAAAATTATCGGCTGCAGAAATTGATAAGAATCTCTCTTTATCTCATTGATAAGAAGTTAGCTGTTGCCATTTTTCTTTAGTTTGAACAATTAAATTCTTTCTTTATTGTTTTATGGCTTTTCATGCAACGGGGGGATTTAAAACTTTTTCTATTTGATATTTTTAGCGATTGATTGATCTTGCAAACTGCGTGAGTACACAATTTGAGTATAGTCACGGCTTCACCTGATACCTGGACCGATTATTATGAAAATTGCTATATATATGTATTTTTCCACGGAGAAGGTGCGTAATATGCTCATTGCAGCCACTTGCCACCAGGTGGCACTGCAGAGTAGCAACTTCTGCCCTGTTCAACCAACTGTCATGAAAATCAGTATAATGATGTATTTTTTTGTTGGCGTAGCAACGCGTGTCGGGTACAGCTAGTTTACATATAATAAGTACTTCTCTTATGCGTCTAAATAAATCTTTCGAAGTCCACTAACAATTTCTTGGAATATAGGACAATTTAGAATAGGGGTACAGGGTTACGGCACCAGTCACAGACATGTTTAAGACATTGCTCTCAGGTTAACTCAATTTTTTGAGCCTTTTAATGTATTTAGAGTTTTGAAACTATTTCTCTCTCATGCAACTACATCTCGTCTAACATTTGACTGCTTATGGATCCTCTACATTAAATATTTCTATTTTTATTTGCCCAATTTTGAAAAAAGGGTCGACCCCCAGTAACAGATACTGACAATTATAATGATACCAAGCAACAGATATGACGAGGAAAGGATGAGGTAGTGGACAGAATTCTCCCTTTCTCTTCAAAATGTGCAAAAGTTCTTTATTTTTAGATCTAAAACCTTATAAAATTCAAATGAACATGAAACACTGGCCGACCTTGTGGCGGCTCTTCATACCTTCTACCACTGCCTTGTAAATACCAACTGGCTCATATAATTCACTCTGATAACTCTAGATGGCTACACCCTACTCATGGGCAACAGCAACATCAGTTTTCCTCTCAAAAAGGCTTATTTAAATCCTGACTGTCTGTTACTGGACCCTTGTCTGTTACTGGTGATCTTACCCTATTCACAACATGAGAGATATATCACTTCTGGACATAAATGATTTAATAGTTGGCGACATCCTACAATCCTAATCTTAGCAATTGCCACTACTTTTGATCAAAGTTTCATGAAAATCACTTATATGCATCACTACATATTATTTTATCTTTTTAACTTACTTTTAAATGAAAAAAAAAAAACATGAATCAAGATTAAAACTTCCCCAAACTTAACAAAACAAAATTAAGAATTATATTTATGGCTAGTGCTATGGCTAAGACTAACATAACCCAGTCAACAACAGTAAAAAGCTTCATTAAATTGTAAAATAATCCTCATCAAGCCTAAAAACACATTACGAGTCATATTAAAATCCAAAATAAAGCATAAAGAACTAACAAGGATATGATTTAAACAATATTTTTCTCTTATCCCTAACAAGCAAGACAAAGTGCCAAGTGTATCCCTACTCTATTTCGATCTTTGCAGCAAGTACAACATATTGATTTCACAAAGGTATGTTTTGTATAGTAGAAATGATACTAGTCGAGAGTCGGGATCAAACTGTGTAAGAAGGATATAAATGAAAGGAAGAGACTAAGTTGCACCACTTGCCGGTGGTGACTAAAAAAATTAACACTAAGCAAATAAACACTGACACCATTTGACGGAATGTTTTACTGTCTGATTGCAAATTAGACTTTCTGCAGTAAAATCGGAATAACTTTCTTAGAACGTCTGCTTTTAACATTTATGCCATAAAGTTATCTACATTTTCAACAACTAATATGTTGCACAAAGTGATAAACAAAAATAAGAAACTAAATTCATTTCAAAGTCGGCAGTTAGAATTGCATCTATTCTATGGTGACACTGTTTCATGCACTGTTCTGCAGGTTAAAAAATTAATAGGCAACGCATACTATTGAAAAGAGAAATGCAATTTGATTGATGTAGAACACACTACCCCATGAAGCTCATTTCCGCCATGACATAACTGCTTTAGAACAAAAATGAAACTGGCTTTTGAAACCACTGATGATATGTAAAACATTCTAAAATGTGGGGCAGATCCATTATTTCAAAGTTTCCTGGGGGGGGGGGGCAAAGAGTTTGAAATCAATGCATTTTACAGGAAAAAAAACATCAAAATACAAGCAAAAATTGCATAATGACTCTCCCCTCGACTGCTCGGATGACATGCCTGGTGGGGGAGGGGGGGGGGGAATGCAGGATTTTCAATGCAGAAGGAGATGGAAGGCTTAAAATGTGGAGAGAATCCGAAAGTGAGAAATTGTTGTACACACATAGGAGCTAACTACATTATGCTTCTTTTATACATCACTTAACTTGTAATGTTAGACAAAAATCAAACAAAAAACTTACTGAACTTCTTTTTCGCAAAAAGGCTTCAGCTTCATCAACAAACAATAACAACCTAAACATTTGTATAGATACATATAGGCAATTAATTTCTGTAATTATATCAAAAGCACAGGTATATACACTCAGATAAGACATACAAACGCATACATATTGTATATTGAGAAATAGAAACAAAAGAGATGAAAACTGTAAAGCGGGAAAAAAAATAATAAAACAACCTGGTTATACTTTGCACAACGTTATGAAAATATATAAATATATACATATAAAAGGTGACACTTGGAGGGGGTGCGCCCTGGGTATCACCCGTCTGGCGAATGACATCCAAAGCGATATTCCAAGTTTTTAAAAAAATCTAAAGCTAAAATGCATTTTTAACACTGCAAATTTGAAAATTTTTCAAGGGGGACACCCCTCCCCCCCTACTATGAAGTGACTACTATTCACTATCATGAAGTGAATATAATTCTAAGGAGTTTGTTCATATTGTCAATACTTAAGACTTAGTACAACATCCTCCTAAACCTAAAACCCATTATCTTTCCCCGTTTTGAGATAAGTTTGAAATAAATAAGGGGCCATCAATTTAAACCACCCCTTTCCTTTTTTGACCTTGCTACAAGCCCTGTACATATGCATCTAGGGCAAATTATACAAAAAGCGTTCATAGTTTTTAGATTTTTTTTTTGCACATTAACCCACAAAAATTTAGTTATAACACAAATTTAGTTGCACCTGAAAATTGTATGAATTTCATGAAAACATAAAACAATAAAATTGTTTCTCTTTTAATTATTAATTAATTTTTTTCATTTATTTTTTAATTATTTATTTTTTATTTTTTTTCATTTGTAGACAGGTGACATCACAAAATACCGCCCCGAGTATCACCCATGCTAGTTATGCCACTGTAAAATACACATATATAAATATAAATGTTAAAATAAAATAATTGTATGAAATAATTAAAAATCCCCAATGTTGGAATCAGCAGCTTTTATAATACTGATCTAGCATAAGTGCTGCTACACAGAAGTTGATAATTATACTTATATCTTGTTTTTTTATGAATTACTTATTCATACATATTTAATTTTTTTTCTTTTCTTTAAAAGATATTTCTCTTAGTTTGAATAATAAAGGTTGTGAAGAAACAATTAAGGCAGTGAGTGAGAATCAATGGGATGTAAGTGAGAAAGTTTAAAATTTTGAGGACACCAGTACAAATGGTAGCTGAACATCTCCTCTGTCTTGGGGCAAGATATAGTACTAGAAGCCTTGGCAGGTGCTGTTCTACAGCATGATTTAGAGTAATTTTTCAATGAAAGTCTACAAAGGACCTTATCTTTAAATGTGTTTTACTCAAAACTTTAAAAAACCCACCTACATCCCTTAGCTTCCCACTGCCTCAATTGAAACCTGAATATGTAGACTCACTTAACTATTTTTACAAAAAAAAAAAAAAATTGAAAGAAAAAATAAATTTTCAAAGTCAACTACAGATTTAACTTGATAATTACAATGTTTCTATGCATAAAGCAAAATGCTTTCGCCCCTTAAATATAGTTGAGGCAGCATTATAGGTTAATACCGAAAAGCTTTTTTTACAGCATCCAGGGACTACCATTTCCTAATTTTTAGGAGTCACCAACCTGGAATATTCATAAAGAGCTAGAGGCAGTAAACCTTTCATAACACAAATTAGTGCTCATATTTCTATTTAATTTTAATGCATGACTTATTTGTACACATTCCCACATAGTACATTGTCTAGTTTGAATAATAGTATACAGGTTGCAAAGAAACAGAATAGGTGACAACTAAATCAAAATGCACAAAAAAAAACTTTTCTAGATTCATGTTAAGAGGCTGAGCAGCACTAACATGTTTGCGGACATCTTGCTCGTTTGTTATAACTAATAGTATGAAGGCAATTTCACATCATAGGAGAGGCTACTCTAGTCAGTTTATTTCTAAAAATAAAGTAAAACTGCAGTTTCTGGATGCTGTAATGAGCTACTTGCTTGTATTTCAATGTGCACAATTCCTTCCTTTGAAAGTGAGTAGTGTATAAACTGAAAGACTGCAGTGAACATCCAACCTTTTTCAGTTTACTTTTTTGCATAAAGTGAATCAAATTGATTTTAAAAATTACATAGTAATATATTATACATAATTTTTGAGCACTAAGAGGAGCAATGCAAATAAATGTTGATTCTCAATATTTAAGACGTAAGACTTACCCTCTTCGAGAACTGTTGGCCCAATCAAAAACTTTATTGATGGCAGTAACACCTTCTCTGCCCATAGCAACAACATCACCACCGCTCATAATGGCATAGTTCATACCACAGTGTTGGGCTAACCTCTGAAAGAGAGAAATTGATTTGAATAAATGCTTTATATTAACATGTTTATTTGTGATCTGTTATATAATATGAGAAAACATGACTATTTTATTTATACATTGTGTTCACTACAGATATTCTTTATATTTCATAAAGCAAAAGCATTTTAGTTAAAAATAGTTGAGACGTAACAGTAAAAATCATAAATGATTCTGCCAGGCCATATGCTATCATAACTACCCATGGAGAAGAAAAAATATAAAAATTGTTTTCCAGTCAACACAACCTTTTATCTGTTTTATTTATTGAGTAGAAAACATGGATTTATTAAATTAATAAGGACACACATGCTGAAAAATAACGAAAAGGATTATTGATTTTAAAGAGCGGTTTCAAACAGGGAATTTCTTTTTTCTCTATGTGCGATTAAAATACCATAAAAAGAAAAAATCTTGTTTAGATATAAACATTTGCTTCAAAAAGTATTAAGAAAGCAAATATCTATGCAGTACATTAAGGGAAAAAAACTTTCATTATCACAAACTGAAACAAATTGAACTGTAACTTATTTCTAGGAATAGATTTTCGCTTATTATCCACAGTAACTTGAAATATCTTAAAGAGAACAATTTTGTTTCCCACTGTCAACCGTATGATCCCATTGAAAAGATAAATACAGCTTATTTCTCAATGATAGCCCAAAAACTTTTAGCATCTCTGCCACTTCAAGTTTTATGGCATTACAGGAACAAAAGTTGATTATACATTATAGGGACAAATTAGTACATTTTTCAGCATTAGAATTACAATTTAATCGTAAGTAAAAATAAATTTAATGTGAAAGAGGAATTATTTTTCTGGAAAAGCAGTATCAGAACAAAATCACCCCTTACATATTACACACACCAAGAAAAGAGAAAATAATAACACATTCAAAATAACGGGAGAATAGAAAAAATGTAAGAGATGGCAATTAGTGAAGGAAAGAAAAAAACTCAATTCCTATAATATTAGAAAATAACATATTATTGTGTTCAATAATTCAAAACAATAGAAGAATGAAATAGAAACAAAGTTCTTAAAGCACTATTCTCTGCTAGATATATAGGCACAAATAACTTGACAACTGCCGAAGTAGGATTACAAAAATATGACCAAAAAGTAAAATAGAAAGCTTATTCGATGGGCAATAGAGTCTATAAAATTTTTTAAAAGCAAAACAAAAGGAACTTAATATTATAACACAAAAGGGAAAAGGAACGTAATAAATTTAAGCGTGGGGACAGCATGACAACATGCTTGAAAATATAAATACACATTATGTCGTATTCCTCTTTTCCCTACAGTCACAGCACAGTAAAAGTTATTTGTTTCCAGCAAAAACATTTTATTCACAAAAAATAGCATGTTTCCAATTAGAATGAATGCTGCAAGTTCAATATTTGTCATGCAAAAGTCCATGAAATTAGATGAAAAAAAAACCCACCTTTACAAAAAGAGTTTTTCCTGTACCAGGAGGACCATATAATAACAGATTTCTGTACATGCCTTTATTTTTCTTAGTATTTCTAGTAGCAATTGTGATTTTACTAAGACGTTCTTCTAAAGTAGGCTAAAAAAGATACACAATAAATCTTAAATAATTATATGTTGAAAAATAAGACTCGACATTAATAAGTAAAAACATGTTTCAAATTAGTTAATGTTTTCTGGAGTATTATTAACTACATAGTCTAAATTATACAAAATTCTGTTATTCAATAATGTGACACTAAAACCGTAAATTTATATGTTTACCAAACGTTACAATAAGCTATTGAATTTTAGATGTATTTTCATAACTTTAACCCGTAATCATTTTTGTGGTTGTAATCAAGACAAAAGAAAATAAGGAAGCAGTGTATTTCATGAAGTAAAAATATCTTCCAAGTGAAAAAGTAAAAGTATATACAAGAACATAAAAACCAAAAGGCAAGTTAGCAGAAAAATCCAATGACAAGTTAAAAGATTACAAGGAATCCCGTTTTCAATGCAAAAACATGTGAACTAATAAATGAAAAGACATTTTTGCATTTAAAGAGAGTCTCCTTGTAAGCACATGACACATGTCTGAATTTTAGATTTTTAAATGCTGTTGCATATATTTTACAATAGTACACTGAAACTTCTACAAGCGACGCCCTCCATTAATGACAAATTTTCCAAAGCACCAATTTTTTCCTCTATTAATTCAATGCTAAAAATTTGCAACCAGCCTCCCCTACTTAACCCTCTGTGAATGACCACTGGCTGGCCCTTTGTCCAAAAATTTTCTTGCATACATTTCCCCACAAAAAAAAAATCTACAATCCAAACTGGTCAGTGGATTTTGACGCTTTGTTTACTGTTGAGGTTAAGGAAGGGATGACGAGTGAAAAGTAAGTCACACTGCTGATAATCACTAGGGTCTCTCAATCCCTTAGGCAAGCACATTTGGTGTGAATTTAAGGGACGTACAAGAATGACAGTGCACTTAAGCTAAATTTCTTGTTTAATCTAGGGCTTAAAACATGTTGAAACAGCGGATAGAAGTGATTTGATTCTTATTAAAAAGGAAATTCAGACAGGAAGATAGTAGATGTTCAATGTTGGGGGAAAACTCAAATTACTAAAATTTTGAAGAACAAATTTAAAACTCATAAAAAATGGGAAACTTTCAAACATTGAAAAAGATGTCGTAAAGAGAAGTCGAATGGAAAAATCTGAAATTGCTTCATATTTTAGGAAAGTTTTAAAAATGCACACTAGGCGCTTATGTCATGTAGTATTTGATAAATAGCAAAGACAACTAATATTCATGTTTCTTTATTCTATAAAATTTTTAAATTTACAGAACTATTTTTGGCGAAATTCTTTTGGTGAATTTAGGTTGACACTTCTTTAGGCGACTGCCTCTCTTGTAGAGAAGTTTCACTGTATATGTTTTCCTCCTTACTACTAAGATCTCTCAACATATCAGCCATGCTATTTCATATCTTTGCAGGTCTGATTAAATGTACTCATTTAACTGCCCAGAGTGGGATCTATAAACTATGGTTTATAAACAATAGATAAATTGTTTGATAAAACATTATTATACTAATAAATTGTTTGTTAATACATTATTATTAACTGATAAATTTGAAACAAAACTAACTAAAGGCCAAAAGAATGTTACAACAAATTCATTTCTACTTTTATAATTCACTTACATTTAATATAACACCTTGCAAAACATCTTTAGGTTTGTTCAACAACCTTTGTTTTGTTTTGATTGGGTGTTTTAGGGCTTCTGACAGAGTAAGACGTGATGTCTCTTGCACAAGCGATGGTTTGTTTAAACGGGCTTCAATGAATCTTGCAGCTACACCAGTACCTTGTTTTACTGTATAGTAGCCAAAGGCAAGCATAGTAACACCAGCCACCTATAATAAAAACAAGTTATTTGAAAACACTTTTAAAACCCGGGTTCTTAATGTATTATATCACATTAAATCTTTTCAAATTTACGATTTTGCAAACATTATTGTATTAAGATGAAAGAATAAATTTCAGCACAAAAGAGTTTGTACTCTTTTATAAACCATGAAACCTTACAAAAGCCCGGATAGGGAAGCAGTGGCGTAGCTAGACCCGACTTTCGGGGGGGGTTACTTCTTTTATATATATATATATATTTTATATATATATATATATATATATATATATATATATATATATATATATATATATATATATATATATATTTTATATATATATATATATATATATGTATTTTATATATATATATATATATATATATATATATAATCGCTTGGAATTTTTTCCTTTTCTTCTTTTTTTTTTCTTTCTCTTCTCTCTTCTTTTTCTCTTTTTTTTTTGAGACTAACTTTTCGGGGGGGGGGGGTTTGTCCCCAAACCCCCCCCCCTTAGCTACGCCCCTGTAGGGAAGCTACTTTTCTGCCATAGACATGTCATGGCTTATTTTCAACATTTTTTGCCTAACTAGTCAAAACAAAGCACCTAGTGGCTCACCAAACATTGTTAAAAGCAATGTTGCTGAAATTTAAACTTTTATTTTTAAATAAAGATATTCATTAAATAAGACTCATAGCTACATGAAAATCAAAAAATTCCATCAAAAAAAACAGAGCTAAATTACTAAATATATCAAATTTGGATGCTTGAGAAGGTCTATGGACTGTTGGATCTGTTTTCACCTTTATTGAGCAATCATGATTGCTTATTGCTTTCATTTGACTGTTTTGATGTGCTATCATTTTATTTTCCCGCCAGCACCCTCTGCAGCACCACCGTCGACCAGCTCTTCATGATACTGCTCCTATAGCAGAAGCCGTCTCCAGGTTGCGTCCATATCTTACACTTACACGCATTATATACACAACTACACACACACAACTACATACATCTACACACACATACACACACTCAAACACATACATACAGACACCTACACACATCTACCCACACACTCAAATACATACATACAGACACCTACACACAACTACCCACACACTCATCACACTCATGCCTGCACACAGACACAAACACATATGCCTACACAGATTCACATTCCGCACCACACACAAACACTCTTACACACAACTACTCACACACTCATACCTGCACACAGACACAAACACACATGCCTACATACACACACACACACTCATGATTGTGAAAAACATAATTTGTATTTAAGAGGTCAAAATTCAAATTATATATATATATATATATATATATCTTTCTATTGTATTTTCCCCAAAACTGTTGGATCGGTTTTAGCCTTATAAATGCAAGGAGACATTTATAAGCCCTATGAGCTGAGAGTAACTACTTAGGATTTGGAGAGGGAAAAGAGCTAAGGAAGAATATTCAGAAATAGTGAAAAAATACATAAAATAAGAGTTACATTATTGCTGATGCAAAAATGTTTCAAATAAAGCTATGTAATGGTTTAAACTTTGTTTTAGTAGCAAGAGCAAAAAGTACTGTAACAAGTAAATATTACAAAATCCTCACTAACATAAATGGGAAAGTAGGTTTGTTTGACACACTTTTACACATAACTACTCAATTGATGTTCATGAAATTTTGCAGACACATTGTCCGGGGTACAGAACAAGATAGAGGGTATCTTTCATCCAGAGACAAAGAAATTCCTAAGGGCTTTTAATTATAACTTATTTTTTACATCTTAAATGGGCTCTTTCTACATGGAAGAATTATGGACTGCGTCCCTTTCTCTGGCAAGCAGCAATGCAACATTTGAGACAGCTCGCACAGCGCCGAGCCCAATATGACAGGGATTAGGATTTTTAAAAGAAACATCCACTTTATTTTATTTATTTATTTTATCATTCCATGTGTTCAAGACACAAAACATGAACATGGATCCGTGGAGAAGCTGAAGTACAGCTGCGAGAATAAAAAACACAGAAAATCTAAACTCCATATACATTATAAAAACACACACACACACACACACAAAAAAAAGCAGAAAAACAAATTCTAAAATTATATAATATTAAAAACATTTAAAAAGTCTAGAGTCAGTAAAAAACCTGCTGAGAAAAGTTCTTTCTTTGTCAACCCTATACAACTTAGTATGTGTTCAGGGGCAGCTGGATGTAAATTGCATGAAGTACAGGTGGGGGAAAACTTTTTCTCCCGCTACAAACTTTATTTTTTATGGCGTGTCCAGTAAGCAGTCTTGCTAAGCATGAAGAATTGTGCTGACTAAGACCGAGATCAATTAAGATTCCAGGATTGTCGGCCATGTACCAATGATGGGAGGACACCATTTGAGCGGTTTCTTTTAAGGCTCTTTTCTGTTGGGATTTATAAAGGTCAAAATCCAATTTCACATTGGGAACAGCTGCAGCCTTAGCTAATTCATCAGCGATCTCATTTCCCTCCAGTGCAACGTGAGAAGGGATCCACTAGAATGTTTGGGAGGAGTCCCCTTGAAGTGCTTCAATGCAGGTCACTATGTCCCTTAAAATTAGTATAGCTCTTTTGTAATTCCTGGAGGGCTGTCATGGATTCCACAAAGAATTCTGCACTTATAGGCATGGATTTATTTAAGTGATTTAAAGCCATTTCAATTGCCTTAAATTCTGCATTCATAACAGAACGACCTCTAGGATTTATATTGCTAAGGCTTTGAGCCTGGTTGTCGAATATCATAATTGCCCCACTTCCAGAATTGCCATCAATATCCTTAGAACCGTCTGTATAGACCTTGATGTATTCAGGGCCAAATGAATTTATTTTTTTCTAGAGCAAGAGCTCTCAAAAGACATGGGATTTCTTCCTGCTTTTTTGCAATTTCCAATAGAGAGATTTATATTCAACGCCTTCCTTTTCTGCGGACTTTATTTGGAACTGTTGATCTTATTATCTGTCATTATGGGGGGAGGAGGGGCTAGACCATGTAAACTTCCTTTTTACTCCTACACTTATTCCTGATTCATATTGCATAGGGTTTTTATTTTTTTTTATTTTTAGATATTAAACCTTAATCTTCATTTACTTATCACCTGCATTAAATAAGTTTATTGTTTATATATTAATGTACCCTGTTTCTACCAAGGAACAGAATTTATTGTCCAAGTCTATATTAACACAAGCAAAATGGCAGGTAAAAGCAAGAAAGTAATAATTTTAGTTTTAAATGCAGTAAAAGCACTTACAGTTGCAGTAACTTTACCCCAGTCACTAATAAAGGCATTGAATCCAGTTCCCAAAATAGATCCAGCTGTTCTAAAAATAAAGTAACAGAACAGACTGATAAAATGACTGTTGTGTTACCAAATATAAAGTTAAAAATACTAATTATTTGAAAACAGAACTGAGAAATTTAAAAAGATTACACAACACAGCTGTAATGAAAGTTCATAATTGGAAGGACAAGTCCATGCAACGGGTTGTGCAGAGCAAAAACGTAAAGCAAGCCAAGGCCCATTATGGGCAATGGGTATAGCTCAAGAGGATTGTTAAACAAAGTATTTCTTTCATCCAGTGTTAGAAATAAGAATTTAAAGTTTAACGGTATTATAACACCTAAGATCAGTTTCTAAGCACCAAAATGAGAAATCTAAATGCTTTCATTGAATAAATATGTAGATGCGGTAGAACCCTGATTTTATGTTTTCTGTCAGACCAGTGATAAAAAAGCGTTCCAAGCGGAAAAACCGAAAACGGGGCCTCCCACGAAGTAGTGGAACAAATGAGCAATCTCTTCACTTGTTTTTATTTTTAATTTTTAGATATAATTTCATTTATAGTATGTAACACAATTTGTACTAAAATTTTTTTGCAAATTTGCTTCATTGTTGCAATTTAGAAATAAAAATAGTTTTAGAGCTTTTATGCTTAGAATTGCTTGATCAGCTGAGGTAGTGAAAAGCAAAGGGATGTAAGTGGCAAAATTAAAAATTTGGAGATAACCAGTACACATGGTAGGTGAACCTCTCCTCTGTCTTGGGGTAAGAAATGGTACTAGTAGCGCTGGTAGTTGCTGCTATACAGCATGATTTAGAAAAAAAATTCAATGAAAGCGTACCTAGGATGATATTTTTAAACGTGTTTTACTAAAAACTTGAAAATGTTCACTTACATCTCTTTGCTTATCAATGCCTGAGCTGTGGGCTGTGGAGACACCCTCAATTATTTCTTTTTTGTCTTCATCGTAATCATTGAAAGCAGATAGAAAATGACATTGAAGGAATTCATGATGTGAAAAGACTATACATGCATCACCAACTTCTGTAAAATTTTCACGAAGAATGTCAGCAGCTATAGTCCGGAATTATCACGAAGAAAGATTGGATGATCAGTAGAAATCCCTTTTGCAGACCAAGGACGATTAGGCAGAACAAAAAGAATGCCAGAGAGGCTTCAAACAGTTATGAAACAAATTTGTCTTGAAAATATAGAAATCTTTTAAAAAAAGAAGTTAGTGTAAGTCTTCTAAATGAAAAATTATTTTGATCTGTTTGTAGAAAAAGAAAGCTGACGTTCTCAAAAAGCATAATGAAAAATCCAGAATGCTTTTCCATTATCAGTATGGCCTTTTTCAGTGACCAGCAAAAATGACGTTGGAAGCGGGATATAGTCCAGTCAATAGGTAGAAAAAAACGGGCTTGCCTTACAAAAAATGGGGTCAAAGATTTTATTTTTTAAATTTGTGTATACTAGTACCAATATGAAAAAACCAAGTTATCCAACACGAAAGACCTCGGGAGAAGTTTTGGGGGCCGAAAACCCCCCAAAATTTGTGACTTTTTGTCGTATTTTCAAAATATCTCAAAAATGGTTAAAATTACAAAAAAACTTCCAATGCAAATGTTAAAGGGAATTAAATTTCCTTCAACTTTTGTCATTACAACATTTTTGTAGCATGAAAAGCAAGCGAGTTACAGCTTCTTGAAAGTCACACTTTTTCTGAACCCCCCAGCGAAGTGCGTGAAAGCGCATCGGATAACGGAGGAAAAAAGGAGAAACGCCGGCAGTCTGACCTTGGAAATCATTTGTCTTTCACAGTTGAGGGTAAATGCCTCCGTTCCCTTTAACTTAAACAAAATACCCCATTCCATCCCCCCTTTTTTTCTCTCCAAATGAGATGAATCGACTCAATAGCTACTCATGTTGGTCACTTCAGGGTTTGAGCGAGAGTATGTTTTATCAATTTGTGTGTTCTGTATTATAATTTTTTCCCTAGAAATGATTACGCCTGACGAAGGTGTTTTTTTTTTTATTATTATTATTATTTGCGAAATCAGTTTGCATGAATGCGAAATAAAGATTGTAAAGGAGAAGGGAATAGAAAATCTTCAAAGATGCAGCGCAAAACGGCAAAATGAAGAACATCAGCGTTTTTTGAAGTTCTTAAAAGAAGTGACAATTCACACTGCCTGTCACAAATGCTATATCAATGAGCAATCAATCTCTTCCCTTGAAGTAATGGTTGAACCTAACATGTTAACTTAATTCCTCAAGAAAGATTACTGGCAAATTATAACAACAAGAATTATCTTATTCAACTTCTTGAGACATATTTCGAAGAGGCATTGAAGTCAGGCAGACTCAAGATGATGCCAACTTACTTACTGCTCTTTCAAAGGCAAAAGAAATTGAAAAGGTTGTTATAGTAGGCGAGAGGATATAGATCTGTTGGTGCTGATGACAGCTTTAGGACAGCCTTTCAGCAACTTGTTCTTTTTAAAACCTGGAAGAGGGATTGCTTGTGATTTGTTTTTTCCCCCACTATATCTTTTAAGTTTGACCCCAGCAATATTCTTTTCATCCATGCGTTTAGTGGGTGTGATACGATTTCGGCAATCTTTGGCAAAGGCAAAATTAAGTTGTACAAGATAGTAAAAAAAAAAAAAAACTCCTGAAATTAAGGAAGCTATTGAAGTATTTATGGACCCAATCTGTCATCATGATGCTTTAATTGCAGCTGGAGAAAACATTTTCAAATATTATACACAGGTGACGTAAAGTATTTGAACCTATCTTTGGATACATTGCAATTTAATCTTTGTATGAAACTAGTATACAGGGCTAAGATAAATCTTGCAGGGCTACCTCCAACGTGCGGGGAGGGGAGGGGGAGGATGCTGGACGTTATCACTCATATCGGTTCTACCACCAAATTCAAAGTTGGTTGGGCAACATAATTGAACCAGAGTAATGGGGTTGGGAACGCAGAAAGCAAGGTCTAATGCATGTTGACACGAAAAGAGATTTAGTTACTCAGAATCTTTTGAAGATTGTGCCTTGTACCTGCAAGAAAAATTGTACTGGAGCCTGTTCTTGTCACAAGGCAGGTTTAAAATGCTCCAGCACGTGCAAACACTGCAGAGGCACAAATTGTGAAAATTTGCTTTAAGGTCGAATGAATCTCTCTGTAATTTAAATCTGTATTATTCTGTCTGTAATTAATCTGTATTAAGCTTCTACAGTTTGATTTTCATTTTGAAAGATAATTCTTTTGGGTTTTTCATGCCTCAAAAAGTCAGTTTCTGCAGAATTGTTTCAAAGTGTTCATTACGTATTACTATTGTACCTTTATTTATGGATTATTATGTCTATTGTTTGCTTATTATCACCCTAATATTTATTCTTTCACATTTATATTCGAATATTGCATTTATCGCTTGTAATAGAATAGATGGTACGAATTATGTGCTTTAAATGAATGTGAAGATTATGTAATTCAATTACAAACTGCAATATAAATCATATGTTATTGGAGTCTGACTGAAGATTACCTCTGTCAGACTAGAAATATTAGTTCGTGAGCGGTGGGGGAGGGTTTATTATTATTATTGTATCAGAGCATAGGATGCATGACTGTGTTGATTGTTTGCTTATTAGCTGTCTAATATTCATTCCTTCACATTAATATTTAAAAATCGCATCTCTGTTTGCAATAATTAGACTAGATTGTACGAATTATATCCCTCAAATGAATGTATATATTGTGTAATCTAGTTACAAACAGCAATATATCATCTATTATTGGAGTCTGATGAAGACTACCTCTGTCAGATCAGAGAAGTTAGTTCGTGAGCAGTGGGGAAGGGTTTTTTTTTTTTATTATTGCATCGTCGTATGTTTTCAGTTTCATAATACATCGTTTGTTTTTGGAGTCTAGTGGGAACTAATCTGTCAGCCAGAATTGCTACTCTCTGTCCAGCGGGGGGGGGGGGGGGGGGGGGGTGGGGGAGGAAAGAAACTCAAACTACTCTAACTGTCAATAAACTCTCTGAAACTAAAGTTTCTATTCAAGTTCTAATAGGTTTGACGCCTTGCTTTCGGTGCGAAATCTTTTTTTTTTTTCGGAGTGGAGGAAAACTGCCTATTTTCAAAGAGCTATAGCAAGCTTGTTATTTATGCTACCAAAAAGTTGTAAATGCAAAAGTTGTAGGAAATTTTATGTTCTTTAAACTTTACATTTAAAACTTTTTTCTAAGTTGAACCATTTCGGAGATATTTTGGAAAAAACAAAAAAAGTCATAAATTTTTGTGGTTTTTCGGCCCCCAAAAGTTCTCCCGGGGTCTTTCGTGTTGGATAACTTGGTTTTTCCATGTCAGCACCAATATGTACAAATTAAAAAAATAAAATCTTTGACCCCATTTTTTGCAAGGTAAAATGTATCTATTGACTGGACTAATAATGCATGAAATGGAAAATGTAAAATCGGGGATCCATTGTATCAGATTATAAAAAATTATTTAATTTTTGATATTGAAGTGCCTTATATTTTGAGTAGCATATTTTAAAAAAAATCTGTAAAATATGCACAGAGGAAGAGTTTATACAAATACGAAATTCATTGTATTTTAAAAATAAGTGCGCAAATTTTTTCATGTCAATTGCAGGTCTCAATCAAAACGAGTAGGAGAAAAAAGCTCTGACGCAGCCCAGTTTTTGCGTTAAATTTTGCTCCAAGATTTACAAATCTAGGTGCTAAATCAAAATGTTTTGGTCTCAAAATGTGACAAAAAAAGAGTATTTTAAAAAATAAATAAAAATAAGAATTAAATCAATACACTCAGCTAAACAAAACAGTAGTACAATGAAACCATTTATATATAGAGATAAATCTGCTTACTTTATGGATTCCAAAACTGTAGTTCTGCTTTCAGCAGCCTTTAAGCGTATTTGCTCTAAATATAAATCTTGGTTTTCTCTATCGACTTTTGCTTTTGCTCGCATTTCAGCTTCAATTCTTTTCATATCACTCTGTGCTCGAATCTCCATTTCTCTCTCCAGTGTAGCTGAAAAGTATAAGATTATTTATTTAAGATTAAAAAAAGTAACAGCTTTTCAAAAACATAAGACGCAAATAGAGTTTTATAGTTGCAATTAAATATGAATGTGTGTCAAAAATTATTTCCCATTTTTCCTGTTAAACATAACATTTCATTACAAACTGAAAGTGTTTTCTGTAAGCCGTGAGAAATCGATGCAAATACTTGATATGGAAACCCCGAGTTTTTTTTAAATCATGTCAGCTCAGAAAAATATTGAATAGCTTATGTTTTGGAGTACCTAAAGTTAAGTTGTAAAGTAAAATATTAATACTCGAGATTTTTTTTTAATGATTTTCCTCTGATTCCTTTTCTAACATGGTACTTAAAATTTCAATATTTATCTTAAGCTTTTACTTTCATGTAGAGCTTTTCAGTGTATATTTCAAAAGGGAATTTGTTTATTTGAAATTTAATCAAATTAACTAATAGCCAAGGCAGTTTTCAATATTATAATTCATTTTACAAATTTTTAACAATGACATCTTAAGAATCGGCAATGTTAGAACAAAAAACTTTGTGCTATTTCAGCATTTTATAAAAAAAGTTTGATGATCAAGTAAGCTAAAATTATTTTTACTATTATTATTAAGTTGATTGTAATTAATTATTATTTTTTTTTTTTTTTCTAGAATTTGGACAAGGATCACACAAATAAGCAAGGCAAGATTTTGGACACAACAGTCCAACTGTACAGTCAAACAATTTTGTCTAGCAACACTATTTTAACAAACAGGAAAATAATTGCAAATAAAATGAACATTTTAATGTTGTTTAAAACAATAATTACTGAACATGAATCTAGGTTTGAAATATTTTTTTAAAATACAGTAGAATCTCATTAATTCAGGGGATCCAATTGGTCCAAATTAATGAAAGTACGGAGTAAACAAAATAAATCAGAAACTGAGCCCAAGTACATAAACTACTGTGCTGTACAGTAGTTTGTTTAAATACATCAGTTTCATTTGTAGGTTATAATTGTATTTTGAATTGAAGAGAATGAAATATAAAACTTCAAAAGAAAATATTAAACATACATATTGTTAAGAGTTCGTGATACAACTTCAAACTTTCTTGAAATGACGAAACAGTTCTTGAGAAAACACAGGAGATTTATTTACAGCTATGTACAAGAAGCGTAGTTACAACTGCTAAATCAATAATCGGCAATTAAGCAAATATCAATTAACACCATAAACTCAACTGTTACATGTATTTACATCCAAATACGCAAAAACACAATGCAAAATGCCTCACAATAAACAGAACTAATCCACGCTCTCCAGCATACCGCTGACACGATTCACAAGCAAAAACTAACTCGAGACTAACTCTTTATGCTGCGGAGCCTATTTATAAATCCTTGAAAAGTTTCCACAATATTCCATTGAGAAGATTCGACTACATTCTACATTACATTCTACAAATATCTCATACTTTCTTTTTATTCATTCACGAATCTTATCAATAAAAAATAGGGGGCCGTATACTTCAGTTG
Source organism: Uloborus diversus (assembly GCF_026930045.1). Lineage (NCBI taxonomy): Eukaryota > Metazoa > Arthropoda > Arachnida > Araneae > Uloboridae > Uloborus > Uloborus diversus. The sequence goes on along the minus strand of NC_072738.1, from coordinate 145,509,769 downwards.
AATGTCAGGGGGTTGTATATTCATTACAAGAAACTATTTACAGGTTACGATACTAAGATAATTTTTAGATGAAAAATAATGGAATGAACGCCAAATTTAGCTAGATTACAACAAATTAATCACAAAAATAATTACTATTTACAGAATTTGTAACAGTATGTACATACATTATTTTACAGGCCTAAAAAAAAAATCATTGCAGTCTATATAACTGGCTTTTTATTCATACAGTATCTCTACATAGTATAAAATGAAGTCTCCAAAAAGCGTCTGTTTGTGTGAACACGCAAAACTCGAGAACTACCCGGTTGATTTCACTGAAAATTTTCACAGTATCTTTCTTTCAGCCCCGGAAAGGTTTGCAGATCGGTATGAAAAAAATTCGACTAGCAGTTTTTTTTTTTTTTTTAATTCCAATTTAGGCCCAATTTTCGCATAAAATCCCAAATATAGGGGTGAAAAGTTACTTACACACGTTCATATTATATATTGTTGGAAAGGGTAGAATTTTCTGTGTTGTACACAATTTGTTTCAATGTTCTAACTTAACTATGGTGGGAGTTATTTGCATTTTTAGCTCGAATTTTTTTAGGCTCAGCTAAAATTTACACTACTTTCTTCATTAAATCTATCAATAAAAAGAGAAAGAATTGTCTTACAGAGTTTTCTTTTTGACACCATTACATAGAGCGACATTTTTACTTCCTTATACAAAAAAGGAAGTATTGTATTCACAAAAATAATTTCACTCAAAAATCGATTTTAATTTCCATTTTGCTCACCCCCCGAATGAATGTTGAGTTTTTTTTCCGACTCACATTTGCAAAGTACGTCAGTAAGTCTCGTAGAGATATCACCTGCAACATTTTTTACTGAACAAAGTCATTTAAATGAACGGGCCAGAAACGTGAACGATCCTCTAATAAACTGATTATTAAAAAGAAAGAAATTGCCCATCTTTAATACATAGCACACATAAAGGGGAGTTAAGAAGTGAAATTTAAATAACACTTAGGAGAAATTAAAATATTTTGAAAGATACTGCTTTATTTCATAAGAAAACTGTTCAAACATTTAAAGAAAAATTTTACCTCTTCTCATTGCTTCCTGTTTTGCTAAAGATTCTTCCTGCTTTCTTAAGTTTTCTTCATTAGCTCTTTGCTAAAATTTTAATTTCTCTCATTACATCAGAAAAACAAATCTGATTCACAAGAAAAAGAAATTATATCACTTTCTATAGTATATTTGTAATATGTAGCAATAAGACAACTAAGAAACATACTTGCTGAATCAATTGCTCATCGTATCGCTTCCGTGCAAGCTGATCCGCATATTGGGCTCTCTAAAATAAATAGAGATATTTTAATTCAATCATTATTCTGCTAATTATAACAGCATAAAAAGAAACTAAATACAGTAGAAGACCGTTATAATGCACACCTTGGGACCAGAGCTTTTGTGTTATACAGGTTTTTGCATTATATAGATCATTTCACAAATTTTGAAACTAATATTCAGAATATATCTATATATCAGCACTTCAGAATGAGTTTTATCTGCAATGAGTATTAAAGCACCAATATTACAATTAGTTATTCAAATAAATATGTTTCACAATCAAAATCCTGCACTTCTGCTAGCTTCATGGTTTGCATAACAGCTGCATTTACAAGAGCCATCTGTTATTTTCTGTTTACTATGAGTACTAATTTTCGATTTAAAAGCTTTGAAATAAGATGGAAGGATGAAAAACTTTCAAAATTTAATTTGCCTAACAATTTTTACTTTTGCAAAGCAAAACAGAAGGATTTTTTAAACTTCAAAACCTATTGTTTACTTCTGAAAAGTAGTGCGGTTTATAGAGAATTGCGTTATACAGGTCGGCGTTATAACGGTCTTCTACTGTAGTACCAAGCATAATCGATTTGAAAAACTTTCTTTTTGAAGGAAAACATTTTGGTTGTAGGGGAAAAAACGGTGGCTGTTATTCTGTACAACAGCAGAGCTTGTAGGGAGGGATTTAAACTAAAAGGTTTACATGCACGATGATGAATAAATGATGTACTGCCTGACCACGGATAAGATGGAAAGGCAAACATCTGGTTTACAGGTGAAAAGGACACATCTATTGGTTTGCAGGGATGTCAGTTTGACTTCTTCAAAAATGTGTTAGCCTCTAAATAAAGAAGAGTCTCAATGAAATAAACCAATATGCTCAACAAATTTTTCCTTTTCCCTCTCAATCACATCAACTCCTCTTAACTGGCAGCTTGCTATTCCACAGCAAATATAAGCAGACAGCCCCATAGCAGAAATGGTGCAAAATGCATTGCAGATTCTTAAGAAAGTCAGCAGACTATTTCATAGCTAAAAACTTAATTAAAAAAAAATTTAAAAAGTATTTTTTTTCTGGATATAATTAACAAGTAGCATGCATTTACATTTATATCTTATTTAAAAATATTTTTCACAGCATTATGATTTATCTACTGTCTGTTTATCTTGCAAACTATTTTTTGATTTTTGATTTGTGTTGCAGGCGCCAGAAAAAAATTCTGCTATCGAGGCAGACATTGTGCATAACGAATGAAAGCAATAAATTAAAACCTTTTGGAAGAAAGGGATTCAGATAAAGCTCCATTATTGAATGAAAATTTGAAGTTAGCAAAGTTTTAACTGGCAAATTGTTTAAACGATTTGAAAAATAAAACCACTGAAAAATGAATCAGCCTTTCAAAAAAAATGTTACAGCATTATCCAGGATCATCTAAATTTGATCCTTTTTTTTTTTTGAAATCTCCTTTGCACGTCTTCATTTTTCTACCAATGGCACAACCAAATTTTTCTCCTCAAAGGAATTGTTGGGACATTTAATATACTAGGATTAGAAATAAAGTTTAAAATCCAGTTTTCTGCCAGGGATTTAACCCTGAAAACCCTTCCCTAGTTGCATCCCTGCTCTCTGCTTCTTTGAAAAAGTTTAGCTTGAAGTTAAAAAAAAAATAGCAATGAAATTTTTTTCACATTTAATTAGATAAAGATTTGATCAAAGAATCCCCCCCCCCCCCAGAAAAAATAATAAAAATCAGTTTGACAAAGTTGTAAACAAACTAAATTTTAAAAGTCGGTTAAACAAACTTAAATTATTTAGGCTCTGAAGGCATAGGAGCAGCAAAGATAAAGCCCTATGTAACATTTAAATACTTCTATACTTCTACATTAGAACCCTTATCAGAAATAGCTTGATCTGCAAAAGTCAATGGAAGACAACGGTCTTATGATCAATTACTTCAATTAACCTAACCATTATCTGCTTGATCTGCCACTGTGTTTCAATGCATGTTAACAGAACGAACAAAATTCACATATGAACGTAATTGTCCACCTCTGGAATGGAAGAAAAAAAAATTTTCTTCAGAAGAGTTTAATCTTATGCAGAAGTTATTAAGAGAGATTAATTTATTCAACATACATTTCTTCTCGTGCCAAACAAATTAGGATGCAATTTCAGGGTATATGGAATAGGAAAATCATAGAATATATTCCAAATGCATTCAAGCCAAAATTTATGCATTATATATGCCTTTTATCTTCAGAAACATAAAAAAAGGAGCTCTGATTTTACCTTGTCCTTATTTATACGTCATCCTGCTTCCAAAGTCATTTTCTGCTAGTTCATAAAAATTGCTACACTGATAATATTAAAGCACTCTGGATTTTACTTTTGCCTTTTTCAAAAATTCACTTAATGCATTTCTCTACAAACAAACCAAAGCCATTTTTTATCAACAAAGCTCACACAAATGCTATTTTTTATTTTTTATTTATTTTTTTTTTTCCAAGATAAAAATGTCTATAACTGCTTGAAGTCACTCTGGCATTCATTTTTTTCTGTCTTATTGTCTTTTAGACGATGAAAGAATCTCTCACACAGACAATCTCCCTTCACAACAGGGTTGGCAAAAACCCGGGTTTTTTTTAAAAAAAGCCCATGGACCCAGGGTTTTTTGGGTTTTTTTAAATAAAACCCAAAAAAAAAACCAACTAAAGCTGGGTTTTTTAAAAGAAATGTGGGTTTTTTTTGTCTTTTTTTAGGGAAAATGTAGGGTACTTGTAGCATATTGTAGCATAAGTATATGAACAAAGCACAAGAATTGTCTTGGGTAGAGACGTACCGAGTAGCACTTAGGCCGAGTAGCCGAGTACCGAGTACTCGGCCTTTCACTACTCGGCCGAGTACCGAGTTACCGAGTACTCGGCATTTCACTACTCGGCCGAGTTAACAAGTACCAATTATGTTTTAAGAAGAACCACTGACACACATGTGATCAATTTTGAGCTTATTGGAATAGTAGTATAGACCTCTTTGTCCATATAAAAGTTTTTAAAACTAAATTCCTGCTGAAATTTAATTTCACATTATTTAAAAAATTTTGTTTACATCAAAAAGTTTACAAAAAAATTATTTTTAAAATTAAAAATAAATAAATAAAAGGTATGATTGATCAAGTTGGAATTAAGACAAACTATACCAATCTATTTTAGTTCTAGTCCGCCAAACATAAATAATTTTTAAAAGCAAATAAAGCAAATGTGCAGGAACACTGCACACAGGTGTTTCTGCGCTACAAAGGAACGTCTTTATGAGTGCATAAAATGTGAGCTAAAGAATGTAAAGACATTCGCCAAAAAAATCTGACTTTTGTCGGATGCCTTTAAATCTACAAGCTCACATTTTGTGCATTGAAAAAGGAATTTCCTGTAACGCCAAAACATGTGTCTGCAGTGTTCCTGCACTATGCTTTTAACGTTGTTTTATTTCCCTTTTTTTAAGCAAAAGATTTTTTATATTTCTTATAACTAATTTTTGTTTGTAGCAAAAATCTATTGTTTATGTAAAAATTCCATATTTTCTATACTTACCTTTTTTGCACAATTTTTAATAAATAAGTTTCATTAACTTTGGGGGACATTAAAATCAAGATTTATTCCATTAAAGCATTAAAAACTTTATTATTCTCAAAATTTAAACTTGACTTGTAAATGATTGCAGAATATTAAATATGCTTGCGCTTTTTTATAAATTTTAATATCTGTCTTGGACAATATTCAATTTTTTGCAACTACTCGGTATTGGCCGAGTATCTGATCAAAATTTGGCCGAGTACCGAGTACTCGGCAAATTGGCCGAGTATGCCGAGTACCGAGTAGTTACCGAGTACTCGGTACGTCTCTAGTCTTGGGGTAAAAAAAGCTGGAAAACTAGTTAAAATTCAGCGTTTTCTGAAGAAGAGTATGAAAGACGACGAAACCCAAGAATGGTGAAGTTTCGGATTTTTTAGTTTCCATGATTACCAACAGTTAAGGCAAAATTACTTCTTGAGTGATAAAATCTATTGTTCGTTTTTAATTACTACTTTTTTTTTTTTTTTTTTTTTGCATTTTACTTTATTGTATTTCATTTTTTTATGCAAAACTACTGTAGAACCTCAAGTGGTTTAAATCCCTATTTACTGAATTCCAGCTTAATCAAGACATTTCTTTGAATTTTATGTTGCCTGTTTTTCTATTTCTGTGTACAGAGTAAGAAATATTAAACTTTTCTGTAAGATAATGAAAATACTGTACATCCTATTCTGTTTTCTGTCCAACCATTTGTAAGACCTGTTAATTTCTAAAAAAATATAACTTGTTAATTCGAAATTTGTGACGTGTCGGGTTGCAGAAAATAATTCACATGAAAGCCTTTTAGCTAGAGTAGTTTCCTCTGTACAATCTACAAATATTGAGAAAACCAGACGTGACAGGACTTAGTCAAGATAATTTGAGTTATTTATTGACCAGTTAAAGATAAAAGTTAAATATATATTTTTTAAATCTTTGAAGTATTTTTAATGCCGTTAAGAGTTAAGAAATACTATTGAAGTTCAAAACTCATTTTTTATGTCCATTGTCTGTGGTGAAGAACAAATAAAATAGAAGTTTAAATTGTAAAAGTATTTAAATTAATTACTTTTTTAAAAAACTTCTCAAAAAATTTAAAAAAACCCAACAGTGGGCTAAATAATGGGTTTTTTTTAAATGGGTTTTTTCAAAAAAACCCATTGGGTCCAACCCAATTGGGTCCAATCTGGCCAACCCTGCTTCACAACGATTGAGAAGCAGAGCTGCTGATGCTCTCCTTCATCTCCCAGAAGTCGATAACACATGTGTCGTCTCATCACAAATTAATCTCGATAACAAGAGCTAATACTTGCTTCCGATGATAGAAATGAAGAGGATGAAGATTAAGAATAAATAATGGAGGATGTCCCCACAACTGATTAAGCAATGTAAAGCATAAACACTTGAAAATAATTTTAACCAACCAAGAAGCACATTTAAGAAGTTGTTAGTATAGAATGTGCATCTTTAGAAAGAATAAAGCTGAAAGTCTCTCTGTCTGTCAGGATCTCTCTCTGTCCAGATCTGTCTGTCTGTTAGGATCTCTGTGACGAGCATAGCGCATAGACCATTCGGACGATTTTCATGAAATTTGTTTGTAGCTTAGAGGTGAGTACTTGGAAGTGATTTTTCGAAAATTCGATTTCGTTCTTTTTCTATTTGCAACTCCAGAGCTCGAATACGCTACCTTGCGGATGTTTACAAAACTGCCGAAAAAACTAAAATATTGCGTTACATGTGTTCATTTTGGGCAAAACAAACAGTTGGTTATGTATTTTTTTTTATTTGCGTAATTCATCATCTAAAATAAAGAATTTACCTTTTTATATGGTATAAATATTCACACTCAGCCTAAAACAATACATCATATGACAATGGCACGTTACAGATACACACCACGTTGGAGTTAACTTTTAATTAACCTTCAAGTTTGAAGAAACTGGCATTTTCTAATGTTTTTACTTCAAAACACAACTACTGAATTTAAACTAACACAAAATAAGCATTCCTGTAAGGTATATTGCACGAAACAACACCACGTATCTCTCCTGCGTGAAACCCAAACAACCCAAGTAAACAAGTTTGAACAGATCTGTAAGATTGCCTTCGGGTTGCTAAACACAAGTTAGTTTGGCCAGGGATGCCATGCATAAAAAATTATCGCCTCATTGGCGAGAAAAATATTTTAATTTTGTGCAAAAAAATCGAATGTCGCCAAATGGGGGGGGTATATCACATCTGTACCTAATTTTCTCCCAAAATAACAATTAAACATTGCACCGCGCACACCGTAAAAACGCACACCGTAAAAACGTAAATATTGACAAGCTGGCAAAATGATGAGAATATTTTCTAATCAAGTCATTATAAAGGTTCAATGCCAGAAGCAAAGTGGTGATAATTTAAGTTGGTAACCCTATCTGAAGCATATTTTTTCCTCACCCTTACTATCCCTTTGCAGTTCTAAGTTCATTTCGCAGATATATATTATTATTGTTTATTAAATCATGAGGGGAGAAAAGTGCTTACCAATGCCTTTTCAGAAAAGTTTACAACAACACCACTGCTAATTATTTGTGATAAAACAAACCATTATATTTATTTGGCAGTAGCAATTATTTATCGCTTGCAGGAGCATCCCAAGAGTGCCGATTTTTTTTTTTTTTTTTTCAAAATTAGCCGATTTTGTATAAGCTGATCCCTCTAATTTGACTTAAAAAAAGGTTCCAAAAACTATCGGTTTATACACAGAAATATGCGTTATTTTGCTTTCAGATTTGCTCTTTCAATAGACAATTTGTGACAGATCCGATCTTGTTTATCAGAATTTTGTGAAGGGTCCGTTTTGTTTGATCGAGATTTTGTGAAAAGTCCGTTTTGGTTGATCGGATTTTTGTGAAGGATCCGTTAACGGACCCAAATATCCTCTGGCCAGACCCCTTAACATTTCAAACATTTGATAAGTGAGTAGTGGAGGAGATGACAAATTAGAAGTTTTCTCAAAAAACTTTTACATTTTTTAAAGTTTGTAACTCTAAAAAGATTGCATGTGTTCATATTAATGATGGAAGAACTTTCATAACAATAAATTTGAAGTTCAAAAAAAATATTAAAAAGCATTTCATGCACATAAATGTAAAACTAAAATTGTTTAAAAGATGAAAAAAAAATTACCATTTGATTATGTTTTGTTTCTTCCGCTATGGTTTTCCGTCTTTCTTCCTGCTGTACACGTATTTGCTCTGATTTTGCGTTTTCAATAAGTGCTTCATATTCTTTCATTTTGGACTGCTTTTCTACTATCAAGTTTTGCTCTTGAAGTTTGGCAAGCTCCAAATACTGTTTTGCATTTGCTGTAAACAAAAGCAATGAATGAATACAAGTGAGAAAAAAATTTAAAAGTATGAGGTCATTTAATTTGAAAACACAATTTCAGATACCCAAATACAAGAGTAGCAATCAACAATAGGCTGGGCCCACAAATGGCCCACGGACTGCCGTTTGGAGAACCCTAAAATGCTAGGTTTGCAGTCTGAATTCTAGAAATCATATTCCATACAGTATTGAGACAAGAGTGGAGCTGGATTCTGGTCAGGGAGACGGAAGGGGACATTAGAAACATATTACAACCCAAATAAGATGGCAGGGAGTGGTCAGTCATATGTGTAACATGCGGATAGCAGGTTGCCAAGGGCTCTGCCCCAGCAACTTCTTGAAGCTGAATTCCCCCTTTTTCTAGCTTTGGTTTTCTAAAGTTACATCATGACTTTCATGACCCATCCCTTGGATCCACACTTAAAATGATTTATGTGGTTACAAAATTGTTCTTAACACTGAACTAGAGATAGGACATGCTTTAAGTATCTAGACAATTACAAAGATCAGAATGAAAGAAGTGTGCAGAAGAAATTAATAGCAACCCATAACCTGGATTTATTTCTTGCAATTTTCATAATTTTATACACTGATAACGAGAGACATTATTGATGATTATTTCAACTGTTAGTTGAAATAATCATCACAATGTTCAATGTTGACTTCAGGAAATTTTTATGTATGTATAAATTAATGATGTGTTACATACGAGATAATTCCAATTCTCGAGCAGCTTTTGCTGCTCGTTCCAATGCAGAGGAGTCAAATCTATAGGCATCCATGCGTTTGGCATTATCATCATTAGATCCTGAACCTGATTTACCACCGCCGGACGATTGACCTTCTCCAGGACTTCCATCCGGCGGGAACCCAGTAGAAGATAGATCAGGCATAGGATTTTGCCTCAATCCAAATAACCAACTCATTATAATTGTCTTTTGAAAAAACTACGATGTAAATAATAAACACAACATTCACAGCAATTTAAACACACGTGCGCTAAACCGGTGTGTGTGTGAAGGATTCTGCAATCAAACTTATACCGTTGCCAGCTCAAGTAAAATATGCAAAACAAATAGGCATTTAAAAAACGAATTACATAAAAACTTCATGGAGGAAAAGGGAATTCAACTAAAAATTCCTTCAAAAAATGGTTTAAAGTTAAATGCATTTTTCACAAATGCAAAATTCATGAAATCTGTGTCCAAATGGTTTCACAAGCTTTAAAATTTTCGTTCAAAGAAAACCATTTAAGACAGAATTTAGTTTATGGACAACAAAAACAAAATTGATGGGGAAAAGAACAAAAAGGAGGAAGGATAATTATAACTGAAAATATTTATTTGCAAAACCAGCGTTCCCCAATAAGGGTTCCCCAAAACAATGCTAGTCTTCCCTTAAATTAAAAATAAAATACTGGTAAATAAGTTGGTATTATCGATGTGATATTTGAATAAGCTGTTTATTATCTTGTTAGGATCAGGCGCTTGCACAAGGGGTGAAGGGAAGGGACACCTGTTGGCTCGGCCCGAGCCTAAATGAGACCCGAAATTTTTTAAATGAGGGGTGAAACAGTGACGGATCCACAGGGGGGGGGGGCCGATTGCCTTCTCAAGAACCACCGGACCCTCTCCTTGAAAAAAAAAAAAAAAAAAAAGGAAAAAGCTCCTGCAATTGAGTTTTTAGCATTGAATTCCAAAAATTTTCCGAGGAGGAGTCTCCTCCCTCTCTGGTCATCGTTAGATCTAAAATTTTCCATTTTTGCAGCTTCAAGTTCAAAAAATTGCGTGGGAAGATTCTTTTTGAGCCCATTCTCAAAGCCCGACTAATTAAAAGTGAGTCCCAAGGCCCATAACAATTTGGAGGCCTTATTCTACCATGACTTTAGTCAACGAAAAATAATGTTTAAACGTATAGCAGTGTTAATGGTTCAACTTGTGGGATCCTTATATAGTGCCTCGAGGCTAGGGCTGGGCGATATCAAAATTTTAATACCGCGATAAATCGCTCTCAAAATATTGATATTTTCGATATATCTATATATTTAGGTAGTTAAATTCAGCATTTTATGGGGGGGGGGGGGCACTGCAAAGCCTGTTACATAAGTGTCTGCCGCAGAGAAAAGCCATAGGCCATCCGGGTGAATATATATTGTAGCAATTCATTCCAATAATATAGCAACAGTAAGGATTCTCATATATGTGTTTGTGTCAGGGGGGGAGGGGGATCATGAGGCAGGGATTAAACCACTGAAACGTTTGGAGAAATTATATTAGAAGAATTTAAGTCTTTTTATTTGTGGGTCGCAATTCTTGAGGGAAAAGGGGACTTGGTAAAATTGAGGGGTGCCATCGCAGTCGGGGGGACTGGGCACCATTTAAGATATGCTACAGAGAAACGCCATTGGACATCTTGAAAAAAAAAATTCCATCGGTTTATTAGAATAATAATAGCTAAGGCGTGCCCATTGGGGGGGGGGGGGGGTCTTGATGCTGAGTATGTAATTGAAATTACCAGAAAAGTTATTTTAAAAGGAGTTTAGTCTCTTCAGTAAAAGGTCGCGTTTTGGGGGAAGCGCGTTAAATTTGAGGGGGAAAGGGGATTTATGCGAATAATAACTGCAATAGCAATATATAAGAATAATAACAGCCCCTGCGGGAGGATAGGAGGTCATGACGCAGAAAATGCCAGAACAGATTTTTTACAGAAGGATTTTAATCCATTAATTAGATGGTGACGTTTTTCTTTTGTTTGGGGGGAGGGTGATAAAATTGAGATGAGCCACAGCATTTCGGGAGGGAAATTGGCATCCCAGTTACATCACATACATTATAAGATCTGAAGTACACGTACTCTAGTAAAACCGTACTCCAGTAAAAACTGCTTAAGCTTCCGGAATGATATTCATCCAATGGAACAAGCGTCTTTTGGATTCTATCTGAATGAAGCAAGTGAATTCTCTTACGGCAACCCTGGCTTTAGACACGGCGCGGTGCTGCACTGGCGCGTTCTTAGCTCTAAAACTGGCGAAATACATTTTTTTTTTGTTCTGTAAAACACGAAAATATTGGAAAATTTAGCTCGTAATCATAACACAGGAAAAAGACACGAAAATCCGTAAAACGTCTGGGAAATCTGGAAGAGTTGGCAGGTATGATCCATTCATTAGCACTAAGAATTATGAATAAATATGCATTTTAAAGTCATTATTTCAATTAATTCTTAGTTAAGTACGGTCAGACGATATATTGGATAGATTTAAATATGAATATTGTTATCGCGGCAATAAATATGTATCGATACATTACGGTATATCGGTATATCGCCCAGCCCTACTCGAGGCCCGATGCACTTGCGCTGTTTGCACACGCCTAGAACCGCCAGCGCCACTGCTTTTTAGTATCAATTTCGAAACTTAATACTTTTATAGCACAACTAATTAGGTAAGAACATTTTTTACCCCCTCTAGAAGATAAATGGACCATTTATTCAACAATTCCTTTTTCAAAAGTTTTTTTTAGCTTCATTAGTTTCATTTACTTATGGGGGGAAAACTCTAAGTAATCATGCTTAAACTTTGCATAAAACTCTCAAGAAATAAAACTTTCTTACTCACATAAAACCAACTAAATAAGATATTAATAAAGTACCAAAGTACCAATAGAGTTTCTGCAATTTATAAATCATTAATATTTTATTATTTTCTTGATTTTATATGCTATGAATATTTTTTTTTAATTTGGGGTCCCTTAGGAAGATGGGGCCCAGGCCCAGGTGGCCTCAGTAATCAGGTCCTACCCGTTCCTCCCCCTAATGCATTACGAATATTACGTAAGTACGAATTGATTAGATTCGCACTCCTTTAACTTGAACTAACGTTATCGTCAAGTCGGATTATACAGGGTGGTTATAATTAAAGTTACCCTGTTTAGACCCCTCTAGTGACCGTTCTACACATCGGATTTCGATGAAACTTGGAATATAGATTATATAGACCATGGGGAGTGGGATTATTCAATAAAAAAAAAATAGTTCAAAAATATACCACCAGGGTAGAAAAGGGAGCATGAATCAAATAAGACGTAGACTGTGTCACAAAATCGATTTTATTTACAGAATTTGTTCAATGTACAATCACGTGATCAAAACGTGTGCCACAGTTGCACGAAGGGTTTCCCTATCAATAGTATGAACATGGCTCCTTATGCTGTCCAGCAGGCTTTAATTCAGGCTTCCACCGTAGACCCGATCTTTCAGGAAGCCCCACAACTAGAAGTCACACGGATTTAGGTCCGACGATCGCGGGGGCCAAGCTGTAGGAAAATGCCTAGAAAGTTTCTTGTCATCAGCGAAATGCATACGAAGCAGTGCCTTTACTGGACGAGCAATGAGAGGGGGTGCACCATCTTGCATAAAGACAGTTGAGTCCAAACACGCTCGTTGTTACAAAGCAGGAATGACTTTCTGCTCAAGAAGTGCGCAATATCGGGGACCTGTGACGGAACACCTTTTAGGACCTTGGGGTGGGGTCTCCTCAAAGAAATAGGGACCGAAGATGAAATCACCGGTGAAACCACACCATACGGCAATGTAATCGGGATGCAGTGACTGTTCATACACAACATTGTTGTTGCCGGATGTTTTACGCGTGTAGAGCGCGCCCTATCGTCGATTTTTGAACTATTGTTTTATTGCATAATCCTGCTCCCCATGGTCTATATAATATATATTCCAAGTTTCATCGAAATCCGATGCGTAGAACGGTTAATAGAGGGGTCTAAACAAGGTAACTTTAATTATAACCAGATTGTACAATCGCATTTTTAAGACTCGAGTTCCGAAAATTTTTCGCGGAATGACCACAAAATCTCTCTCTATGTCATTAAAGAAGGCATTAAAGTTGAGTTTTTAGAACTTCAATTCTGGAAATTTTCTAGGGGAGAGCCCCTATCCCATACAATCAACATCATCAAAGATTTACTAAAATTGTCTTTAGAAACTTCAATGTTAAAAAATTGAGGGAACGTGCCTCAACTGCATCGCTTTTCTTAACGCTGCCAAAGCAGTTTTTGCTGAGCTAAACAAAACTGGCATGTTTTACATTCATCAGAACTAGGGTTTCCAATCCCGCGTCAAACTCAGTCCCGCGGGATTTCGGGATTGTAAGAAACCAATCCCGCGGGATTGACATATTCTTTAAAAGTTAAATTTTTATGTCAAAAAGAAGTTGTGCTTTTTATGAAGGAGTGCTTTTGTTACATGAATTCATAGTCTTTATCTCGGATTCCATAACACCAATTGTAGAGAATTGCAAATGGGATGGGAATATATATTTCACAAGAAATAATGGGCTTGATAAAAACGCGTGATGTGGCTTTGCTGCAGTTGGCTTTACTGACGACCAAACGGCACGACCTTGAGGGTCACAGATATGGCCAAAATTCTAGCTACAAGTCCATTCCCACTAGATATGAGTGCAGGTAAAGCGGTTTGACTGCATAGGTCCTAGTTTCTCTGCAACGAGGGTCCAAAGATACTAGTTTGGCCCCAGAAATGCAATGGCATTTATATTGAAATTTCCGAATTCGATACTACGTTTGATCTCCAACACCTTTGGCATCTTTTGTTAGTAAATTGAGTATAAGAGATAACACGTATTTATATATAGGCATTATATAAGTTATTTAAAAAGTCGAAATGATCTTTTTTTTTTCTTTTTTTTTTGAGCAATCACGATTGCTTATTGTTCTCATTTGACTGTTTCTGGCGTCCGTGCCTTTTTCAACTTCTACCAGCGAGCAACACCGCTCACCGTCCTCTGCAGGTGGCGCGGCGCGGCTGCTCCGCTCCTGAGCTATCCGCTTCTGCTCGGAGGCGTCCATGTCCTACACACACGCCTACGTACATACACACAGGTTTACGCACACACACAAGCCTACACACTTACACACACAACTATGCACACGTAACCGCCCAGGAGGAGAGGCAGGCTTGGAGGGGGGGAACAGGAGCTGTTTCGAGAAACAATAACTCCAATGAGTAGGGTCCTGTCTCGATTCGTGATTGCGAAAAACATAATTTGAATTCAAAATTTCAGAATTCAAATTATTTTTTTTTTTTTTTTTTTTTTTGTGCCATGTGCAATAAACCACAGCTTTTTCTCTTCTCCCAGTTTTTACTTATCAATGTGGGATATCTTTGATAGCAAACGATAAATATCCAGTTGAAGTAAATGTTTCATTTGCAAACGATAAATATCCTATAACTACGTTATTTTGGCATTCAAGGTATTGAAATTAAAAGTAGTAGACTATTTGAATTTGAGAACCGCTTATTAAAAACTAGTATTCAAAGTAATTAATTCAAAGGCAAACATGCAAATCGCTTATTCTGCATTACAATAGCAGAAAAAGCGATAAAAATGATAATTTTAAAGGAAACTCCATTGCATTTCTGGGTCCAAATTATCAACTTCGGACACCCGTTGCAGCTGAACTAGGGCCTATGCAGTCAAACCGCTATACCTGGCCTCATATCTAGTGGGAATTGACCTACATCCTCGAATTTTGTCTAAATCCGTGACCCTCAAGTTCGTGCCGTTTGGTAGTGAGATTAAATAATTTTGAACATCTATCAAAAGCTCTCTATAAACTTCACCACCTTCTAAAATAGATTTTTCTTTTCTTATTGGTACATGTTAAGGGGGTTTTGCTCATGAACTTCAAATTTCGGACAAAAACAATGTCTATATGATTTGTGTATTACTTTAAGCAATTTACCTTACCTTATTGCTTTATTAACGTTAGTTATTACAGAGGTGCATTTAATTCGTTACAGCAGAGGGTGAACGCTGATTGGGTCGCAGTCTCAATAAGAGTATTTGAATATTTTCGTTAATTTTATCTCTCACTTTAAAGATACAATCAAAAACTTGAGGAGCTTAACGTACTGCACTTTCGTGCGAGTCATCTAGTGTTTCATACAAGTTTCGGTCACCTCTTTTAGAGTCGTGCCGAGTATTAAAAAGTGCTCAGTTAATTCATCCATCATTTTTTTTTTTCAAGGTACCACCCACATTCAGATTATTAGCATCACTGTGACAAAGACATCGACACGCTCTTCCTATAGGTTAGAGGGCTAGAATAAAAAAACGTCATTTTTTCATTACTTTCTTCTTTGGAAAATACTATTGTGCACTTTCAGTAAGTTAAAGGTTTCGAGCGTATTCCGTTTACAGAAGCGATTCAACATTTGCATTTAGGCTACTCCAGCGGATTTTGCATTCTGTAATACACTTTCTCAACTTTCTCTAAAGCCCAATTTCCCGGATTTCAATATTTAGTGATGGTTTTTGAAAAGGCTGATAATTTTTACGCATTTTCGCAAATGCTGAACGTAGAGACACTGAAACCTCAAACGCAAAATTCCAATTCATTCTCAGGAAAATATATTCTATTTTTATTATTTTCTTGAATGGTACCTACCGTTCATCATATGTGACACAATTTTTCTTGCTCTTCTTGCAGATAGACAGGAAGGTGATTAAAACTTTAGATAATACATGTAAAAATATTTTTTTTTATGGACGGCGAAAATTGTGAAACGTTTGCATGCAAAATCTTTGCGGAATTAAAAATCCCGCGGAATTTTGTTCTCAACTCGCGGCATTGAGCCCGCTAAATATCATGCGGGATCCGTCGGGATCGGGATTGCGGGATTGGAAACCCTAAACTTACAGTCGTTTATGTTGTAACTTTCGATTCTCATTTTACCAGAACACAATCAAAACATTTGAAATCATTATTATTATTTTTTTCATCTAAAAGAATAACTGATAAGCTAAATTAAGTTTTTGTTTTTACTAAAAAAATAGTCCCAATATGATAAACTAAAGTTGTTGTAGGCGCACATATCATTTATTTGGACATCAAATCACTCATTATTTTTTTATAACCTCGGTTATATGGCGTTTCGGATGAATCGCGTTTTTTTGCCGTTTCTCTACAAGAGCAATTTTAGGAGGTGCTACTGTATAAACTGTCTTAATATATAATCATAAATATCCTTTAATTGTAAATAAATAATCTGAAAAAAAGTATTCAACTGCTAGACTGGCTGCTTCGAAACCAGATTTTCAGTTGAAATTTTAACGCAAAAAACAGCCTTCGGTAAGAACTCATTGGTGTAACGAGACATTCCTAATGGGGGGGGACATACGAAATTTTTCGAAATTTAAGACCGAAAAGTGAAATTTTATGCCCTTCATGCGTGATCACACATATAATTTGAGCTTCATGGGGGGGGGGGTATGCCTCTCTACCCCCTCCCTTGATCATGCCATTGAGTACGATGTATTGCTGCCAAAAAAGTTGACTGTTAAAATTTGAAAAATAAATAAAGAAATGCAAATTTGTTTTTGTTACTGGCAAATTAAAGTTTCCGCAACCAAAAAGTGCAAATAAGCGATTACTTCGTATTTCTGAACGATAATGAAGAGCGGGGATATTTGATCCTTCAGGATAACTATTCTTTTTCTCGAATCTCGATATTGCTGTAACACACACTTTAAATAAGGGCTAACATTGCTGAGCTGCCATGGCAGGCTTACTAAGGCCGGCTAAGTGTTACATGGCCTGTTTTACGCATGAAGTAATTTTAGCCCCAAATGTGAGGACAAGTTTTTCCGAGAATACCGGGGGTGCTCATTCCCCTAAGAGCAAGGAGCCGCCCCCTAAATATCGCGAAAGACCCCCTTAAGAGCAAGAGCTGTCCCTCCAAAAAGAAAAATATCCTTCAAAATTGCCCCCCCCCCCAGGTGGGCACCTCTGTGAATACAATGATTCCTGTTCTTGAACAAGGAAGTGAAAAAAAAATGGGGGAATAAAACTCTCACCAAGTTTTCTTTTAAATGGCAGACCAAATTTGATCTTCCAAGATGATGTTTTTGACCCCTTGATTTCAAATTTAACAATTTTGACTGAAATCACATCGAAGTAGAATAAACTAAGTATGAAAATTGTTATTTTCAAAGAAAAAAAAATACTCATTTGTAAAAGTATAATAATAACGCAGTTCTTTAAAAATAATAAATACCGAAATTGGTAACATTTCAAGATAAATAACATCTATTTTTAATGTTATCCTTTATCACCAAAACAGAAACTTAGCAAAATTTCCTTCTTTAAAAGTAAGTGACTTAATGTCATTGTTTTAATTCGTACAAGGAAGTTGTTCTCCCTTTTTGCGCATGATCTACATTAAAATGTCGCTTTCAAAATGGTTTTGACCTTCAGAACCAATTTCATTGTGTCGAGTTAAGTCAGCGTTGCTTGTCGTCACGAACGTAAAAATCTTCATTGCAGTGCAAACAAAACCTGTAAAAGAAAAACTAATGATGTCTTAAAAGGAAATTCTCATTCTTCATCGAACTGGGCCAGCTTTAATTCATTCGCATAAATTTTTGAGAGAATCAAATAAATTTATTTTTTGGATTGTTTTTATTTCACAGGTAGAACATTTCCAAACTAAATAAATATATTTGTTATGTGTCTGAAGGTTCAAAAGTTTCTACGGGTTTACATACTACGGGTCCGCTGCAAACCAGAAAAGAGTTGTTTCCTTTAGTCAAAAATATTACTTTTACTCACTAAAATTCATAGAATGAGCAAAAAAATAAATAAATAAAAACTAATTTGAATTTTGGCATCTGGAATTCAAATTATGTTTTTCGCAATCACGAGTGTGTGTGTATGTAGGCGTGTGTGTTTGTGTCTGTGTGCAGGCATGAGTGTGTGGGTATGTGTGTGTGTAGGTGTGTATGTATGCGTGTGTAGGTGTGTGTGTGTAGGTATGTTTGTGTGTGTAGGTAGGTATGTTTGTGTGTGTAGGTAGGTATGTGTGTGTGTGTAGGTACAGGGGCGGCATTTCAGCATTTTGTTTGGGGGGTCGAGTTTCTTGAACATGAATTTCCTCAGTACGGTACAAAATAAATATTGGTTAACAGGAAGGAATAATAAAATGGTTTTAATGTTAAGAATAAGTAAGTTTGTTAAGAACAATTAAAATTTTTGCGACCAAAGCTTTAAATTTATCTTGTAACAAGTTATCTCACAAAATATCTCGGTATGAGTTTTTATCTTTTACTAAAGTTTTAGTCTGCTATTCTTGGGTTCAGGAAGAACAGAAAATTTTGTAATTTTGTATATTTAATCAATATTCAGTGTTTGACTTTTTCCAGTACAGCTAAAGATCAAGGTCTTGCTTGCCACATTGCTCTTCAAAGGTAATTTTAATCTCCTGAGACACACAAGTCATATTTAAAATGACTGACCAGATTGAAACAGAGAAAAAACAATGGAAGCAGAGCCGGCCTTAGCACATGCGGGGCCCGATTGGAGAATTCTGATGGGGCCCTTTACAGAACAATTGTACAAATTTGAGAAGTGCCGTAGATTTTTTCGAGTCAGGTAAGCATTCAAAACAGCTGCAATTATCCGTCCTGCTTAATTCTTATCCTGATACTGTGATTTATTCTTTCTTTTTTCGTAAAATCGGACTATATTATGGGATTTGAACATGACTGATTAAATCGTCTAAATGAAATGTGAAATATGATCTCCAAAATCGGGACGGAGGGCCACCGTAGACTTCCCTCTTCCAATTCAAAGTTCTATTAGCGTGAAATATTAAAAGAAAAGTCCATTTAGTTAGAATTTTTAGCTCTTATTTTCATGAAATAAATCAATCTACCCAATAAAAAATTATTTTTCTATCGATCTTGAAAACTGACGACCCCTTCACTCCTGGAAGTGAGACCCCCCCCCCTACTAGCCGCCTATATGCACAATTTAAAGCTTTGACGGAAAAGTAAAATGCACCTAAATTTGCCAGTTCTAAAAAAGCTATTTTAGACAATCTTTGGGATGTCAGAAGTAATTCGGAGTTACAGAGAACGGGGGAGCTCTTGGACATTTTTCAAAATTGAAGATTAAAAAAGTAGTTTTGGTACGAAAGTGAGGTTGGAGGCGGGGGGGGGGGAGCGTTAGAGGTCAGACAAACTGCCCACGGTCCCCGGAAAAGTCGTCAAAGCTGACGTTTGAAATCGCATATTTGAACCATTTTTTGTTAATTTAAGGGAAAGGGGGAGAGACGGAGACCTACCGAAATTTTAGCCCCAGTTAAGTGATGTTTGATGGAGAAGAAATAAGCAAATTGGTTATCTTCTGGGGAAAACTTTCAAAATCAAAGGCTCTAAGGTGCAATTGTTGACTATCATTGGTGACGTTAGGGAATTCAGTGACTCTTCGAAAATCTTTCGATATTGAAGTGTTAAAACACAATTTTAGACCCTGTTTGCTAACGATAGAGGAAACGGGAAGAGATTCCCTCCGGAATTTTTTTCGAAACTGAAATCAATTTTAGGTTATTCTTGGGAAGGAAGGGTTCATGGTTTTTCTCACAGTAGCATTTTCTAGAAGGGAAATTTTAAGCTATTGTTTTAATGCTAATTAAAGGATTCATTAGTTAGGAAAAGGGGTCGAAGACCTTTCCCCGGAAATGTTTCGAAATTTAAATTTTAAAAACACTATTTCAGGCTACCTTTGGAGACGTTAGGGGAGAATAAGTGGAGGAGGGGTGTGAAATTCATGAATCTTTCTTCTTGGAAATGTTTTAAAAATCAAAACTTAATTTTGTAATTTTTGTCAGTTTTTTGTGATAAAGTTGAGGTAAGGGTGGGCGTTCAAATAATCTTCTCCCGATTTTTTTTTTTTTTTTTTTGAAATTGAAGTCTTAAAAACGCATTTTCAGTGACGTTTGAAGGTATGCAGGGATTTGGTGGCTCCCCAAGAAATATTTTGGCATGGAAGATTTAAAAACCAAATTTTAGGCTATCTATACGTTAGGAGAAGACTGGAAGCTATAGGCAATTTGCGTTCTTTAGAATTTTATGGTGATGTGTTGCGCATATCAAGCACGCAGTATTTGAGTTTTATTATTTGTTCAATTATTCATGTATTTTTCGTAATTGCACCTACGTTAGTGTTAATTCTATATTAGAAAAATTTTCATTGCTGCTGAGTTTTAGCATTTTTTATATCAACAGGAATAAAGTTTAAAAAAATAATAAAAGTAAGTATATAAATAAAATAAATAGCTTTGGAAATTTCTGCAATTTTTGGGGTTTCGGGGCAATATCCGCATTGCACATGTGATAGCAAGACCCTAGGACAGGGGCCCTTGACCCTTTTACGCTATTGCTTACCATATTAATTGCCGATAATCATAAGAAAAATTGTACATTGGTTCCCCACTAGTTCCTTTCTTTTTACCGGAAAATAGGGTACAGCGGGTACGGCCTTAGATATGGATTTCAAAATGTTCAACTGGCTATATGTTTTAATATTTTCTTCCGGAAATTTATTTCAGACTAATAGTTTTGAAAATATATTTTGCTAATCTTAATAGGGAAGTTAAAAGCTTCAGGAAATTCCCCCTACTCCCCTACTGAAAGTAGCTCCATACTCCCAGTTTAACTATTTGAAAAAAATATTATAATTTATGTCAGATAAGTTCATTCGAACTTTTAATTTATTTTTTTCTGATTTATTTTCGAGAGCAAAAAAAAAAAAAAGATTTTTTTTAGAGCGGGGCCCTTGCTGGCGCGGGGCCCAATTGGACTTTTTTGCTCTAATCGGCTTAAGGCCGGCTCTGAATGGAAGCAAGAAAAAGTTACGTTAAAAAACACTCTTCCTTCAGATTTCTCTCTTTCAAAATAACCAAGAAAGCTTATTAAATTGGTTTAGTATTTATTTTGCGTCATTAAAAAGTATAGTCGTAATTCACAAAACAAATCCTCTTCCCTCATACTATAAATTTTTCTTAAAAGTGCAGTGGCACAAGGAAGGGTTGGCTCTGAAGGGGAGGTGACCCCCCCCCCCCCCCCAGAGCCATTGGTTTTAACAGAAATGCAGATTCTAATGCAGTACTTTATGCATATGAAAGGGCTGTTTTGATCAAAAAATTCCCTTCAGAAGGTATTTTTGATCAAAAAAAACCTCCAAAAGGAATTTTTGGCTGCACTAGTGTATAAGTGTTATATATTTTCTTTTTTTTTTTCCATAACCAACCTACATAATATTGAACTTAAGACTAATGATAAATGTATCTCATCAAATCCTGTCTCAATTTGTTGAGAAACTGGATTGATATTTTTATTCAAAATATTAATTTCATATTTTGACTACAACTTCATGTGAGTTTTGTCACCTCTTCTACATTGGCATGCAGTAAAAACTGTTATAGGAAGCTCTGTCACAAAGTTCCACACTTGGTTCAAGTATGCATTAGTGCAAAAATTACTAAGAGTTTCAATTGTCAATCCAATAACTGAGATTGAAATTTTTATGCTAGAGTGTAGCATTCCTCAAAAAACGCTCCGCAGGAATTAAAATAAACAAAAATTCAAACAAAGTCATACATATTAAAATAATATTTGATTTTCCATCAGTGGGAAGATTGCTTTCCAGTAATTCTTCTAGGGAGCTTTTATAGGTTTAGCTCTTGAATACCATTTGTGTCACTCAGATATTGTCAAGTAAAGAGCCTCAAGATATATTAGTTGATATGAAAGTATCTTTTGATGTGGGAAGTTTTTCAAAAATAGCATATCTTTACAAAAAGTTTCTATGAAAGCATATAATATATCGAGTTGCTAAAATGTGTTTCCAGTACAGGGAATCAATGAGCACTTACTAGCTAAGCATTAAGTTATAATATGAGCATTAAATTCATGTAAGATGACATGGAGTTCACGTGTAAAAATTGCACGGTCTCAACACGGTACAGGCATCTCATACAAGATGCACCATCATAACACAGATTACACAATTTTAAAATATTTAACCCCTTTGAAGAGATTACTTCTTTAGTTAAGGCAAACCATTATTCTCCTTCAGTTTTTTCTGTTCTGAAAATGAAGGCAAAAGATTTTCTAAGTTATCAAAATTAAATATATCCATTTTTTTTATTATTCACAGTGAAAAATTTGGGGGTGCAACCGCCCCCTCTTGACCCCCCTATTTGCCGCCCCTGTGTAGGTATGTGTGTGTGTATGTGCGTTTGTGTATGTGTGTGTGCGCGCGTGTGTGTAGGATATGGACGCAACCTGGAGACGGTTTTCGCTAGAGGAGTAGCATTGTGAAGCCGATCGACGGTGATGCTGCATAGGGAGGCGGTGGGAAAATAAAATGATAGGAACGCCAAAAACAGTCAAATGAGAACAATAAGCAATGTGATTGCTCAAAAAAACATGGACCCAGAAAATACTTTTATTTTCCCAACATGTATTTTTTAATTATTTTTTTTTAAATGTCCGATTTTTCAAGCAAGCCGTAGTCATTATGACGTCACAAATAATGTACTTTGGCGTATTCCACTGGAACGCTAAATGTTTACGCTTGCTGTCTACCGCGCTTCCAGGTTATGATAATTCAGAAATGAATTAAATATTGCGCTGAGCTGATGGCAACAGTGAATGGCAGTTCATCAATTGTGATGTCATGCGCAGAAGCATAAAAAATGAAATTGAGTCTGCTCACCGATTTAAATGTTTTTTTAAAAATAGTAAACTTTGTCAAATTATTTTAAAAATGGTCAAATCCTCTGTTTTTAAGCATGCTCTTTCAGAAAAAAAATACTTCTAAAATTTCGGAAACGACCCCATTAAGGACATTCTGACAGCGATCACGTGACTAGACAATCTTCTCTTTTAAGTAAGTTCACTGCCCTGGCCCGTACATTGGCCAATCAGGGGGAAGGTAATTCCCCCTAGATTTCAGAAACATAATGTAAACAATTTGTGCACAGGGGCGCCCCGAATAAAACTCCTTGCGGGGGGAAGTTCCGAATTTGCCGAATGAAATTCTAGTTTTACCGAATGGGAAAACACGAGCATGCGCATCTGTCATACATACATACATACCATCTAATAACAAGAAACATTAGGTACCATTACAAAACAATTGAAAAAAATAAAAAATAATCTCAATGTTACTTAAAATACACCACCAGCTCAGCTATTCCATCCGAGGACTGCAGTTTCGTGCTTTTTAGCACTCATCAGTCCGGAATAAGAACCACATGAGCTGGAGGCGAAAAACCTCTTAAGGGAGCCAAGAAAGCCAAACAAACTGGTAGCTAATGTAGAATTAGCACACCAGATGAGTGACTGCAGCAATGGTGCTGTTCAAAGATTGGTATTTTGTGCACGAAACTGCAGTCCTCGGATGGAATAACTGAGCTGGTGGTGTATTTTAAGTATTTCTGCTTTAGCCCTGGCTTAGGGTATAACTTACTACAAAATCTCAATGTTGCCATATTGTCTCTTGTCTCCAGATTTGCCGATTCATCAGCAAAATTCTCTCAATTAATTTTTTTTTTTTTGGGGGGGGGGGGGAAGCCACAGTGACCTTCCGTGATTTCCCATCAGGGTTGCACATGCATTTTGTTTGTTTTGCATGCCTACCCCCCGAAAACCTTGAAATAACGGACCTGCCGTTACCATTTGAAAATTAAAGTTAGGGAATCCATAAGAGAATTATTGAGCTGCACTTTATAAATAGACAATGTTTTCGTAGATTATTTTTCGTACCTTTCTTTATATATTTGTTGGATGTTTCTTTTCTACATAAAAATTTTCACGTATGTTACTGAACGATTTCTACAAAATTTATGCTTTTAAGTTTAGTGAAAAACAATTCAAAGCAATATTCAACATAAGTACGGAGTCTTTTGTTAATGCAGAAGACAAGGGCGTCCATATGCAAAATTTTAAGAGGGGGGGGGGGGGGCTCAAAAATTTTCCCCATGGTTTAGCAGAATATTTTTCCATGGTAAGTACAGATGGCCAGTACATGATAAGTTCAGTACAGATTAGAGATATTAAAAATTGACATTTTTAATAACTTGTTCATTAATGGCTGGAAAAGAATTTTTTATACCATTTTGCAAAGAAAAAAGCACTAAAAACAAGGACGTTCTCATTTCTAGAGGGGGGGGCTTGAGCCCCCCTAGCCCCATATCTGGGCGCCTTTGGCAGAAGACTTGGAGTCTTATGAATCTGAAAATTCTTTACGCTTTTCTATTTTTTCGTTTCTCATGTCTGTGTGATGTCACTAAAAGACTGCATTTTGTCTTAATCTAAAAAAAAAAATTTCGCCTTAAAACGCCATAAATCATAATCAGAGATGAATGTATATCAGTCAGTATCACTAAATATAGAAAATAAAAGTAGTTTTAATTTAATTCAATAACAGTTTTATCTTATATATTATTTCTGTAACCTGTTTTTCTGTCGGTAAACGATATATCTTTCTAATTTCTTAAAAGGAGAAAAAAAACATGCAGCAGAAACTAAAAAATCGAAACTACATGGGATCATAGGTGGTTCAGTTTTTTAAATTGTTTGGGTATTTGAAAATGACCATGAAATTGCCGTTTAAGAAAATAGTATCATTGGTGATCCTATTATTGTTTTTAATTTAGAAAAGGTGATACTGTTTAATGCACTAGAAAATTATTTCTCTCTTTTTTTAAATTTATTTTTCATACATGATTAAATTATTTGCATAATTATAAACATTTTAATTTGTTAGAAATTGTTTTTTGAATTTCATTGTATAACTAATCACGGCCGGTTAAGCGGATGTACGGTTAAACGGATGCCGGTTAATCGGGAGTCTAATGTATTCAATTATGAAATGAAAGAACTTTTAAAAATTCATAGAAGCTGGCTTTGATACTAAACACTGACAGAATGACACTTATAAACTGTTTTTGTTTGCGTCTGATGTCTAAAGTTGCAAAAACAACAACTAAATGGAATATGCAAGAAGAACAAATATTTAATTTAAAAAATGCTTTAAAGCGTGAAAAATAGTTTAAATGTCCGCACTATTTAATGATTCTGTATTTGCAATGAAAATTTCACAAGGAAAAAGTCTTGTCTTATTTACGATAAGAAATGTCCATTTATCGTATTAAGCTGACATTTTCTGAGTATTGCATTTATTTACTCAATTATGATCGTTTTTTTGACGCGTGTTGCGAACCATAATTGAAGAGATTTCTACCTTGAGAAAGAAAGGGTCATTATTTTACCTTCATCAATATTTCTAGAAGCTGTTTGCGTTTTAGACGTCATTCGGAGATGGAAAATAAGAAACCTTCTACTAAACGGCGTTTAAGCGGAAGCTTTTTGCAAAAAATGATTTCGTTCTTTTGACGGAGCGGATGAATTCGGAAAGGTGGTAAACTTAATTTTTTGTTTAGTCCTATTGTGACAGTAGGTATGTTATTCTAAAACTTTAATTATTGGCCAAAAGTACGATCTTGCGGTTGTTTTGGACCTGTAATAGGATTTATACACATTGAAAATTATCATTCGCAAGTTTAAGTAAGTAAAACTCTTATTTCTATGTGTGCGTAAAGTACAAAGCTGGTTTTTTTTTTCTTTTTTTTTTTCTCAAATTATAACTAACCTTTCTTATCTGCTGTGATGTCCTTACGCAGAAAAATTTTGGGCTTTTATACTATGACGTAGGTCTGGCGCTCACGGACTATGCTGCCGTGCTAAGCGCAAAAGTCGTATCTGCAGCTGAGTTCAAAATGAGAAATTGCCGTTTAAAGTTTGGTGCCTCCATGTATTTGATTCGGATGCAACTTTTTCAGATTTTTTTAAAAATTATTTCCCATTGACAAATGACCATAAAATATTGTGTTTAGGTGAAACATGTGACAAGAAAGCACCTGGTGACCGTAACTCAATTTTGATGAAAAGTGCAGATACCACTTTTGTGCTTAGCACGGCAGTATGGACTATTATCAAGACGAGCTGAAGTAATCCGATTGGGTCTAGGTGGTCGAATACCCCCCGTGTACATAATAGTGACTGGTGCACGTTAAATCTGCTAAGATCAAGCAGTCCTCCGATTCTCCATTGCAAATCAATACTCCTAGGAGCAATGGATCAGGGGTCGATCGGCTCCTAGTCTTGAATCAAAGTATCGACATTTTTATAGATGGTGCTTCAATCTATCTATCAAATTTGCTCCCTTAAGGAGACAAAATAATCTTTCAAAAAATGAGGAGGATTTTTTTTTTACTCTTTTGAAAATTTCTTAGCTCGATCCTTGGCAGTGAATTGCCGGTCAGTTAAGTTCAACTCATTTTTTTTCCTCTTTTGATTTTAAGATCAAGTACACAAATAATTAATGTGAGAAATGAGAGGAAAACACGGAAATTTTTAAGTTTTAAGTTTCTTTTATCATTAAACTGTAACACTAGTATAACTAAGTTCATTCATAAAAACTTTCCATTTAGTATGCGACAACGTTTTTTGGGGGAAGAACAAAAAACTCTTTAGATACAATCATACCAGGAAACGAAAGTTTGTTCTACGCTTAAGGTCTGAGATTTGTATCGTATTCTTAAATCTTCGAGTTATTTTGCTGCTTTGAAGATTGATACGGCAACAAGTATGTAGTTGAAAAATATATTAAGATCTTTATTATTGATTTCAAAAAGGATGACATTATCAATTCGTACCATGAGTGTATTTTTACCCATACATGACTTTTTATCAGCTAAACCGGTATGGCTGATTCTCTTTTCAATCAAAAAATGATGATGCTAAGGAAGTCCTGTGTATTTGTTTAACTGTATCGATTGAAAATATTGTTACAGTCATCCAGACTAATTCAGTAAGTTACCGACCTATAGCCAGGGCTAAGGCAGAAATACATCATGAATATACCTGCCTTGCCTGCAATATTCGAGTTGAACCGAACCATTGTTTCGGTCACTCGTCTGGTCAGTGCTAATTCTATATTAGCTACCAGTTTGTTTGGCACTCTTGGCTTACTTAAGTGGTTTTCCACCTCCAACTCAGTCAGTCCTATGCCGGGCTGATGAGTGCTAATAAGCACGAAACTGCAGTCATCGGCTGGAATTCTAGACCTTGGAGCGCGCCCATCACAATTTGCCATCGAGCTAATGCGCATGCGGGAGTAGTTCATTTTTCAAACGTACTTTGGTAGCGAGAGTATTTGAGATTTTATTTCTATAATGCATTACAGAAATATTACGGTTGTTTTGTTCTAAAAGTTAATTCTTATCGATGCCACGAATTATTTAGACATTAATGTGCCTCCTTTAGGTACTGAATTTTATGTTAACAATTGAAAGTTCTTTCGGTTGTACTCTTAAAAATGCTGAATTTTATTAATAAATCTGCACAATAATGGTGCATATTTCACACTTAAAACTGTGTCATTATTGTACACTGAACGGAAGGAGCCACCCTTGGGTGTACATACACATGAATATGCATAATATACATAAATATACATAATTGTGACCATACTCCGACTGTAATGTATATTAACAGTCGGAGGGATAACGGACCGAGCGGAGCGAGGTCCTGGCTAGCCAGAGGTCTCATAGTACTTTTGTAATGAGGCGAGCCGAGGTCTCATTACGAAAGTACTATGAGACCGAGGGCTCGTATCCCGGAGAAATGATGAAAAAAAAAATAATGCATTAATTTCGACTTGTAATT
The DNA here is from genome assembly GCF_026930045.1 of Uloborus diversus. Taxonomy (NCBI): domain Eukaryota; kingdom Metazoa; phylum Arthropoda; class Arachnida; order Araneae; family Uloboridae; genus Uloborus; species Uloborus diversus. The sequence goes on along the minus strand of NC_072738.1, from coordinate 145,481,835 downwards.
AATACAATAATTTATTTCATTGTATTTTAATATGTTTACAAAAAACCCCGGCCCTGTACATTTTTGAAGCATATATTCGTGATGTTTTTTGTTGTGCTTTTATGTTGTTTTATATATATTGTGTTCTGAAGTGCTTTGATCGTGTTTTTTTATCTGATTTTTTCCTGTTGGCGCTAAAAAAGCATCGCTAAGAACGATGTATGACATATGTCGTCATACTCTAAAAACATGAATCAAATAAGAAACTTCTCAACATATGGCACAACAAAAACAAATAATTTCTTTTCGAAAAATAAATATGATGCAAAGAGTAGATACAAAAATAAGCGTATTGCCCTAAATACGTCAAGCGAGAGTTCTATTCCGCTAGCAGACGATAACTATCTCAAATACTCTCGCTACCAAAGTACGTTTGAAAAATGAACTACTCGCGCATGCGCATTAGCTCGATGGCAAATAGGGAAGTTTTCGATTTTTCAATTTTATTTTTATATGATAGAGTAACATGTATGAACATCAGGGGTGAAAAAATTTTTGCGATACGATAAGTAGTTTTTTTTAAATTAATTTTTAAAGTTCAAGCGCCTGTGACGTCAGATGGCATAGGAAGTGACGTCCGATAGGAGAGAAACGCTAGCGAACCGGTTCCCATGTCATGGGAGAAATCGAAGAACGTGCATTCGACTTCGAAGATGAAACGTAAAAGGCTTATCTCCTCGCGTTTCTGGAACATTAAACCTCTCATCCTCTCGGAAATATTCGAATTTCACCATTGATATTATTTGAGGAAGATTATTTAGATTGTGCTTTAACGAATCCGGCCTCCATAGTGTGTTCAAAAGGATTATTGAATTTCTAAAAAATAAAAATATCAGCGCGCTCAAAATGTCCCTAGCGAAAACAAGGGACCTTCGGCGGAAGGCTGCCCATTCGCGCCCTGTGACGTAGGCTCGTGACGTTTCAGAAGAGCGCACTTTTGCGCGTGGATTTTTAAAAATTCATTAAAAATCAACCACGGTGTTTTAAAATTCGGCGATGGTGAATTTTTTAGTTTTGAGGGTCAATTAACAATATGCAATAGCCAAAATATGAACATTTAATAGGTTGCAACTTCCCTATTGTGATGGGCGCGCTCCAAGGTCTAGTGGCTGGAATTGATTGAGCTGGCGGTGCATTTCATGCATCCAGACTGACTTCAATCGAAAACTTTTCTATTTTAAGCGACCCCGCACCTATTTTAAGAGTGATCTTGCATTGTTTGGCAAAAAACGAAGGAAAAACTCCTAAAGTTATTGTCTAGTCGGGCCCGTGTGGGGGTGTCGCCCGTACTGGCATACCGATTCGCCTCGCCATGACAAAGGGCAAATCCTCAGAGTGAAGATAGGTGTAGAGAATGCATTCCAGTTTAAAATCAGGAGGAAGTTGCTGCGAGCACGGGTCACGTTGCGAGCATCAAACTTCTTGCTCCTTGGCGCCCTAAATTTATTGGCGAGTGTTTGCATGCGATAGGTTGCAAATTTTAATCATTCCGCTTCTTGTAATCATTTAAAGATTATTTGCAAGGGGTCATTCATTAATTACTTAAGGGTCAGGATGGGAGGGGAGATTAGAAAAATCGCTACATACCCTTACTTCAGGAGGGGGGAGCAAAGCCATTCACACGTAATATTTTCCAAGTCGATATTTTATATTAGAAATCGGGCGATCAAGTGGTTTGTAGGGATCATATTTCATTTGCGTTTGGAAGGAAAAAACGTATTAGGATCAGCTGTTTTTTACTTGTTTTATAAAGAATGAATGGTGTAAAATATAATAATAGAATTGCACTATGTATGGTATATTTTATTCATAATTAATCTCGCATCATATATTTGAAAAATAAAAATCTTTGATGAACGTCAAACAGAAAGCTTCAGTGTAACTGATCCTTTTCTAACAACATTTTTTGCTTTGAAAATCGAAATGGAATCTTACGTAAGAATAGGGAAAGCGGTTTGAAAAATTTAACGTACCCTTACATGGGGGTAGACAGGGGAGAGAGGTCAAAAATTGCCAAAATCATCCTTACGTAATTAATGAATGGCCTTCAACGTATAAACACGGTCTGCTACAGGCATAATCCAGGAACGGCAAATAGAAAAATAAATTTTCCACTAGTTCCAAATTAGTTTCTAAAAATTTTTAAAAATTGCAATGAATGCATATGAATATATCAGAAAGCATTCATAATATCTTATGCAAATAATACAATAGAATATTTAGGGAGTATTTTATTTAAAATGAAACACACGATTGCAATATTTACTGTCTAAATTTTATTTAGAACAAAAAAACCAGAAACAAGAACTTCCTGTTTATCAGAAATTAACTATACAAATAATTCGTTTTTAATTATTTGAGTACACAAACCAGAATCATAAATTCAATCTTGGAGATGCCCATCTCTCCAAGACCACCGCCTCAAATGCCACGTAGCCCTCCCCCTGAAGTCGAACACCCCCCTCCCCCCCCCAAAAAGACCCCGTTAAAATGACCATCCATCCGCTAAAAATTGCATTAGCTTATTTTGTGCAATTACCCCCCCCCCCCCCCCCTCCTTCTCGTGGACACCTCGAACAACTAATGATAATTCATGCAAAAAAAAAAAAAAAAAGTCACCAATGGATACAATATTATTTACAGTTTCACTGACCCTTAAATACTAAACTGAATTGTATCTCCCTACGAATAGCATTCATCCAACGTTGTTATATTAGTATGAAGCTTTATTCAAGTGAGAAAGAAATTGGGCCGTGGTAGCCCGATTGGTAGAGTGTCGGATTCGGGGCCGGAGGGTCCTGAGTTCGAACCTCGATGGTCGAAGATCCACCATCGTCATTAAAGGGGACTGGGCGACGTTAAATATGCTCGTGGTCTCAATGTCCTCCAAGTGAAACGATACCTCTGGGAGTGCTAGCACCAGGTAGCTATTAGTTCCTGGACTAGTTCTAAATTCTCATTAACTGTTCGATCCGTTGATGGTGCTACCATCTATCGGTATATAAAATAATGGAGGCAAGGCACTTAGTATGCAGTCCTCGACATAAATACAGTTGTAGTCAGTTGTGACTCTGAATAGAAAGAAATTCCAACTTGAATTGAGGCAGTGAAAAGCAAAGAGATGTCAGTGGACATTTTCAAGTTTTGAGTAAAATGCGTTCAAATGTAACGAATAATGATAAAAAATTAAAGAAGATATGAGATTTTCGATGAATTCATTCTTTGAATAACTTAAAAACAAATTAGATGATTTCTCGAACCGTGGGTATGTTGATAAATTATAATTTTGCAAATCTTGTATTATGATATTTCCTTGGATGGGGTTATGATGAAAAAATATTATGGACGCAAGTTAACCTCTGCCAATTGTAGAAATGCCGTATTTTCTTGTGTTAGAGTTTGAATGATGGTTAATATCTCAAAAGTCTTAGAAGAATTTTAAATATTTTATGTCAAAAAGAGTACAGCTGAATTTTAAAGGTTATGTATATATTGTTACGGATCCAGTGCGACTTCCACTTTCTTGAAAGGACGACACAGTTCTTGAGAGAAACACAGGAGATTTATTTACACTATGTACAGGAAAGATCGTTGACAACTGCTAAATTAATCATCAGCAGTTAAGCAAATAACAATCAACACCGTAAACTCAACGGTTACACACGTATTTACATCCAAATACGAAAAACAACACAGCGAAATGCCTCGCAACAAACAGAGCTAATACACACAGAGCAAATTAAATGCTCTCAGCCCAACGGCTCAGTTGAGACTGACTCTTTATCATGCGTAACGGCTATTTATAGACATCGAAAGAGACCTCTCAACTATTCCAGAAAATGTTACACTGCTCTACACTTTCTTATTTCTTTCCATTCACAAATTTTATCATTAAGAAATGAGGGGAACGTATACTTCAGCCAAATGTACGGGGGCTGTATATTCATTACAAGAAACTATTTACAGGTTACGTTGCTACAATAATTTTAAATGAAAGATAATTTAGTAAACGCCAAATTTAGCTAGATGTCGACAAAGTAATCATAAAAATAATTACTATTTACAGAATTTGTAACAATATATTACTTGTATATATTTGAACTATGTAATATATATGTATTATATATTACTTTTGTATTCGAATTTCAAAGGAATAGGAAAGAACTACAATATTTTTTACAACCAATCCCAAAGTGGATGGCGACGATAACAACTTCAAAACAACCAGAGACATCAGGTTTTTGTCACAGTGATAAATAAGCAATCTTGATTGGTCTAAATTTTAAAACAAACTTAAATTCCTTTTCTTCACTTTTGTGCATTTGAAACAAACTTTGAAAAAAATTCCTTTAAAATGTTTATTGCGTTTGCTGAAATGTGCTTCGTGTCTTCAACTTGAACTTGGTGTGATCTGTCGTGAAACACTTCAATAATGACGAGGCATCACGAATGTATGATTAAGCGAACTTATGTTTGTAGTTACTGATTCAGCATTTAGATGGCGCAACTGAAATTACCCTGCGACAGTAGTTTGTTTTATTACGCCATCTACAATCTAAACGATTAACTATATCTAGGCTTGCTTAATAAACAAGTATACAAAAATTAGGTTTTCAGAATTTGTGTCGTTAAAATTAATTCCTTAATTATTCAACCGTTAAGACAGAGATCCTTTCACACCTGATAGAAAAAAAATGTTTATCTTGTTTCACAGATGATCCAAAATACATTTAGCATTATACGTCACTTATTATTATTACTTCCACCAGTTTTTTTAACTCTCTATTTTGGTACTTCAATAGAAAATACTTGTAAGTCCCGTAGTGTTCTATTGCAAAGGCATTCTGTCAGTTTCGTGGGCGAGAACCCAAGTGTCGCGCCTGCATGAACTCTAAAATTTAGCTAGGAAGAAAATCTTGGTGATCATGGAATAACTTTATTTTTAAATCAAGGGCTCTCTGAAGAGTCTTTGACTTCACCTGCACGCCTCCCCCCTTTTTTTGGGTGGGGGGGGGCGGCAAGTTCTGGTAATGTCTCGTATCAACAAGGCTGTGTTCGGAAATAATCCAACGGTTACACCGCGTTGTTAGTCCGGTGTGGTTATGACGTATCTGGAATTTCTCTAAAAAGTTTGGTAGAACAGCTGTGTTTCCGAACGCTCGTGGTTACACCGCAGTAGTTCTAGTCCAGCAGCAAACGACGCTCCAATCAAAGCGTAACTTTCGTGATGCGAAAGTCACGTGCGTTACGATCAAAACATGAAACACGACCGGATTGGCCAACAGACCCTGTGACGTTTGTGATCTCGCTAACCGCTTCCAGACAGCGGTGCGACAGGTTGCTACCAAGTCGACCGCCAGGAAACAACCGCAGCGTTTCTGAACGCGGTTAAGTGACGTCACCGGTTCAACCGCAGGCGTTTCCGAACGCTTTCGGTGGCACCGAGGCGACCGATCCTTGTTTCCGAATGCACCCCAAGCCTCTCAACCTAACCACCATCGATTTTTACAAAACTTACAGGTTTCATTTCAACCCTGGGTGCTTATTCCAAGCTCGAAATTCACCTTGTATACCTGTATTGTAAGGAAGAAAAAAAATCTCAATTCCTATGAGAGTCAGAGTCGCGCTGGGTGCCATTTTAAAGCTATTTGCAAAGGCTTTCATACATGTCACATGGCAAGGTTACGTGACATTAAGCTTTCTACGGGATAAAAATCAATGTTTCACAGGTATATTTTTTTAAAATGTATTATATATATATATATATATATATATATATATATATATATATATATATATATATATATATATATATATATATATATATATATATATATATATATATATATATATATATATATATATATATACTGCTCGACATTGAAAATGCAACACCAAGAAGGAGTTGTCAGAAAGTGATGAAATTTGGAAAAAAGACAGAGACAGCAAGGAATGAAAAAAAAAAAAAACAATTTGAATTTTGACATCCTGAATTCAAATTATGTTTCTCGCAATCACATGTTTTTTTGCGTGTGTGCAGGCATGTGTGTGTGTGTGGGTATGTGTGTATGTAGGCGTGTGTTTGTGTCTGTGTTCAGGCATGTGTGTGGGTATGTGTGTGTCTGTAGGCGTGTGTTTGTGTCTGTTTGCAGGCATGAGTGTGTGGGTATGTATGTGTGTGTGTGTGTATATAAGTGTGTGTGGGTATGTGTTTGGGCATGTGTGTGTGTATGTATGCGTGTAGGATATGAACTCAATCTGGAGAAGGTTTTCGCTAGAGGAGCAGCGGTGGTGCTGCAGAGGGAGGTGGGGAAAAATAAAATCATAGGACGCCATAAACAGTCAAGTGAGAACAATAAGCAATCGTGATTGCTCAATAAATGATCTTGATTTCAAAATGATAGGCAGAATACAGAGCAGAACGGCGTCGGCTCAGTAGGATGTAAGACCACCGCGGACACACGAAGAAACACGTCTAGGCATAGAGTCAGTAAGGGTGCAGATGGTGTCCTGAGGGATGGCTCTCCATTCCCTTTCAACCATTTGCCACAGTTCGTCTTCTGAACGAGGAAGGGACAGAGTCTGCAAACGGCGTTCAATCACATACCACACATGTTCGATTGGTGACAGGTCAGGAGAGTATGGTGGCCAGCGAAGCATCTGTGTGCTTGGAGAGCATGTTGGCAGATGCGAGCACTGTGCGGTTGGGCGTTATCCTGCTGAAAAATTGCATTAGTTAGCCCTTCAAGGTAAGGGATTGCCACCGGCCGCAGCACATTATCCAAGTATCGTTGGGGCTTCATAGTGCCCTGAGTACGAACTAGAGGTCATATGGAATTGTACGCAATTGTGCCCCAAACCATTATGTCACGTTGTCGTACGGTGGAACGTTCCACAGTTACTGCCAGATTAGATCTGTCTCCACGTCGACGCCACACACGTATGCCGTGACTATCACTGGATAAACAGAAGCGGGATTTATCTGAGAACACGACATTTCGTCATTCTGTCATCCACGTCGCTCTAGTTCAGCACCATACTAAACGTTGCTGTCTGTGTTGTGGGGTCAATGGCAGTCTTCTTAGCGGATGCCGTGATTTCAGACCACGTGCGACCAAACGACAGGAAATGGTTCTGGTTGACACGGGAACACTCAGGGTATCTTGCACCTGCTGCAGAATCGATGAACAAGTGACTTGTGGGTCTGCTACAGCTTATTGGTGGATGCGTCGATCCACGCGTTCTGACGTCGCTCTGGTTGCCCCTGCACCCCTCAATCTTGCCACATTTCGTTGTTCCAACCATCTTCGGCACAGCCGATGCACCGTGCTCGCATCCATGTGAGTATCAGCTGCGATTTGACGTACGGACGAACTTCCCCTTCTCAGTCCGATCATCATACCCCTCGTAAAATTGTCTATCTGCTGGAAGTGCCTTCGTTGACGTCGGTCTGGCATTCTCTCGTGTTACACGTATCCTCCAAGATAAAAACAAAGTTTCTTCGATAATTCTCCAGTCAGAAATAACGACACGAATATTGCCCATTCTGCAAGTTCCTTCCCTTATATCTTAGTTCACGTGCGTCAGAGAGCTGCGCATATCACATCATTTACATAACTCAGTGATGCACGTCTACTCTAAAATTTGCAGAAATTTCTAAACACTCTTTCTTGGTGTTGCATTTTCAATGTCGAGCAGTGTGTGTGTATATATATATATGTATATATATATATATATATATATATATATAAATCTCGTGTCACGATGTTTGTTCGGGGTAAACTCCGAAACTACTCAACCGATTTTTCTCAAATTTCATATCTATGCGTCATTTGGTCTAACTTAAAAGATAGGATGGTTTTTATAATTTTTTATTACAAATTTCATATTAATTATCCAATAATAGTGTGAATTAATTGTTTAGTTCTAAAAATTCTTAATAGATGGCGGTGTAATTTAATTAATCGATATAACTCTAACATCGTATAACTTACTGCTAAAAACACCATGATAAAAAAACTCAGAAATGTTGCTTAGAATTTCCATTTAACGTTTCGGGATATTACAGGTTATTATTCACTTCCTGAAAAAATCAACTATATTTTTCAAAACGTTTCCTTGAATTGCTACAAATTACAGATTTCACACCGTTGTGAAAAATATTTTTCTCCACCAGTATCAAGATTAACTAAACGTATTTAATAGGTGTATCGGTTTTCGTGGCGGCAACGGTTCGACCAAATTGACTAAACACGCAATGCGTGCGAAAAGATATCTGGGTTACGAAGCTTTGCAAGAGTTGCTGAGGATTTACTTTCGAGCTACTTGCTTGAGAGTCTGTCTTCGCGTTGGCAATACATGCATTAATGCATTGAGAGCATTCTTAGAAAAGCAGGAAGATTCCAGGTTATTATATTAAACTTGTGTTACGCTTCTCTGAAGGTGCCAGAATCATAATTGCCTTTAACCAAGAAGACTACTGAATTCTTCAAAAATATTCCAGGTTAATTTCAGAAAGGTTAATGAATTTAAGCGGAAAACAATTATTTTCTTTATTTTGTTCCCCAAGAGATTTTTGATATCATTAATTCTTGGAAAGATACGTTCGCAACAGAAAATTGCAGTGACAATTGCATCGTCAGGCATTCCTGTTACTTTTTCTAGATGGCAGACGAACAGCACATTCAGCTTTAAAGTTGCCTATTAGATATTCATAACAAGCAAAACGCAATGTGTGACATTAAAGAAAAAAAAAAAACGTGGTATGGCTGTAGTGTTGCAAGAGAGTGAAATTATAATTTGGGATGAGTGTACTATGTCTCATGAGTAAAAGCATTCATTCGAAGCACATCATAGGATTGTGCAAGATTTGAACGGCAACGATAAACTTTTAGGCGAAATTGTCTGAATACTGTCTGGGGACTTCCGGCAGACATTACCAGTTATTCCGATGAAATCAACGCATGTTTCAAACAATCGTTTTTATAGCGTAATGTCGAGATAATGCGATTGGCCATGAACATGCGAGTATAAACGCAAAATAATCTAATCGCACAAGTATTTTCTATGCAATTGCTGGGTATTGCAAACGGTGAAATTGAACTGTATCAAAATACACAGTACAACAAATAGCCAGACAATTCCTACACTATCGTTGAGACGAAAAGTGAACTAATTGAGAGTCTATTCCCAGATAAATTTAATTTTTTTAAAATCATAATTGCCTCTGTAATCGCGCTGGTTTTGTAGGAGTTTTGTTTTCGGTAAACATTCCCGAAAGGACAGAAATATTTGTGGATCGTCAATTGTCGACTGTCAAATACATATCCTGATGCATGTCGCAAATTGTATTTATTGGTCGCACAAAGTCATTGAGAGTTGACACTTTCTAAAGCAGGTTTGACATAAGGAGAAACAGTATTCGTCAACTGTTTAAAATAACTTTGACGACATACTATCCAACACAATCATCATTTTTTAAGGAGAAACCATATAACTTTCACGTTTGAAGACGGATTTCATAAAGTTTAACAAACAAACAAATGTCCAAATCCAGATTTTACACCAGAGATGAATATGAAGCTTTAGTTTTAACTGAAGGTTTTTGCGTTTCAATTTCAAATTTGCCACTTAGGTTATTATGATATGCCGTCACTTGATAGTTGGGCCACCGACTTAGTTAATACAATTATTTCAAATAATGAGCCATTACTGACGGCTGGAAAAAAAAGCTCCCCATTGATGCGGAACAAGCCTATATAGTTGTCGATGAAAACAAAGCAGTAAACATTCCAACTGAATTTTTAAATTTCTTGGATACGCCAGGAATGCGACTACACGATTTCCGGTTGAAAATTGGCTCAACAATTTATTCTTTTTCGCGATTAAAACTCACCTAGATTCTGCAACAGTACACGTTTCTTCATTAAAAGTCAACAATTTTGATGGAAAAAATAAAAAAAAAATGTTTGTGTTGTCACGCAATCCATTAATAGCGCCATAATTTTGAAACACATTTCGAAGGCTTCAATTTCCGATTTGTTTAGCTTTTGACCATAAAGAGATCTCAAGACCAAACAATGTCTATTTGCGGTTTGTACTTGAAATATACATATTTATCTCCTGGGAAAACTATCTATCACCTACTCACGAGTGGGAAAGTTATCATACTTATTCGTGTTAGCAAAAGACAGGTTAAGCAAGAATATTGTGCACAACTTAATGCTTAGATTGTTTCCAGTTTTCAAGTAATAGAAAAAACAATTCGAAATAAATGTTATATACCTCATTTTTTATATATTTTTAATTTACTTAATGTTATTATGTTTTAAAATGGGCTAAACAATTTTGAACTTTATTAAAAATATTAATTTGATTTTATCAAAATAATGAGTAAAAGACTTTTTTAATCCAACTACTGCGCCATAGCAACGCGTGCCTGGGTCAGCTAGTATATATATATATATATATATATATATATATATATATATATATATATATATACAGTCGGACCCCGATTTAACGACTTCATCGGGAGCGAAACTTTTATACGTTAAATCGGGGTTATTCGTAATATCGTTTTTTTTAAAGTGCACTTAGGTTATCTAAAAGCTCTAATAAGCAACTGCGAAAAAATATCCATAATTAGAAAGTGTAGACTTTTCTATTCAGCATTCCCTGACTTATTACATTAGTTAATTTGAAATTTTAAGGTACTGTGTAATAGATATTTGATAATTTCCCTGACACTTGACTCGAAGTAGTTCTTGATTCGACTTTATAGAGAGGAGAAAATACTGTGTCATTTACAGCTTGCAGCATGAGATTTTTTTAGTTTCCAGACCATGTAAAGCATTTGAAAAAGTAAGTTTAAAAGGAAGTTTTATTATTGCTTTCTGCATCAGAATCGCTATTCATTGGCTTCCCCCTCGCCCGTCGAAAACAGATGAGTTTAAGAAGTCTTTTTCTGTTTCGGACAACATGGATTAAGTCATTTGAAAAACAATCCATTATTTCCTAACTCAAATTAACAAAAAATTTTTTTTCGGGCTGTTAAAATAATTTGTTTTTTCGAGGTTTAATATTAGTTAAAATGGGGTTTTTGCCTTCATTTTAGTTGGAGAAAAAGAAAAATTCGCTGAGTCGCGAAATTTGTTAAACAGAGGTTCGTTAAATCGGAGTCCGACTGTATGTTGCTTGCTAATGTGGTATATCGCGGTAAAAATTTCAGAATACACTGTAAAAACGATTCACAAACGTTTCTGGAAAATAATGGGCAGCTGATGTGCCCAATTTCTTCCAGTAACATATCTTGGAAAAATCAGGAACGCTTTCCGCTAAAAGTCAGTAACCTTTCTGAAATTAACCTCGAAACTTTATGAAGACGTGCGAAATCTGCCCTGTTAAAGTCAGTCATGTCTCTAGAGCCTTATAGAAAAATTAAGTAAGTTTAGTGCAATTGATTAGAACCTTCCTAATTTACCAAGAAGGGTCCATAAAAATCAGAGGGACCACAGCTATGCAAGAAGGAACCAAGCATATCACTTGGCTGCAATTCCTGCCTTGCAACGCTGTAGCTATCCATTGACATTTTCGCTCTCATTGGAAGCTTGATCAATTTGGACAGACCGTATGCTATCTGAAGTCGATACACTTAATAAACACGCTCATTCAAACTTTAAACTGGTTGCTAAAAATATTTTCCACAACATTAAAAAGTCTGCACGCGTGCAACTTGTAGCGATTCAGGAAACTTTTTTGTGAAGATACTTGTTTTTACGGGGAAATAGGTGAAAACGTGTGAAATCGCGAGACGTTCCACGGAAATATCCAGTAACGTTTCGGAATTTTTTTACAGTGTAGGACTGCAATAGGATCGTACTATAAATGAGTTATGAAATATTTCGATGCCGCAGAATAAGACAACTTTTTCCATTGTGTGCGAAAAATTCAGAATGAGAATGTAATTGACTCACAGTGAAAAAAAAAAAAAAAGTTTTTCACCGTCAAACCAAACTCACTGACGCGACAGCCTATTAGGGCAAAGGCCTACTATACCCATCTCAGTTTTCCTGACCCAGGGCTCTGTGGTGCAAGAGCAGATGTTCCGATTAGGTAGTCAGCCAAATGCGGAACCCGCAGGGTTTAGTTCCCAAGCCGGCATGGTACTCATTTTATCGACCCACTAGCAGCGTTCATAACGCATTTTTCATCCCAGAAAATCCCCGCTCTGGCACCACAATGGGGGATTTTCGAATTGTATTTATTTATCTATTTAAATATATTTATTGACTTATTTTTAATTTAAATTATTTATTTTATTTTATTTTATTCTGTTTATATTTCATTTCATTTATTTATTTAGTTTGTGTGTGTATGTCTTTGGCGTAGTACAGAATTTTTCAGATAAAATAATAATAATAGCAATAATAATTAACGAGAAATAAATAAATAACGAAATAAAAAATATTTAAAAAAATAAATAAATAAAAAAAGAGAGCTGAAAATAAAAAAGGGAAAGAAGGTTTAGAAAAATGGGGAGGAGGGGGATTTGCGCCATTGAGCTTGGGGGGGACGGGCACCCCTGCTCATCGGGACGGATCGCCCCCAATCCTCGTAGTGAGGCCACTGGTATTTTACAAGTATTTTAAAATTGGATTAAGAAGACTTACTTTTCGTTTATAAAATGAATGTTTGATATTACTTCCAACTGTTTTATATAAAAATTTGAATTTTGTACAGATCCATTGTAAACTCTTTAAAGCCATTTATTTGAAATCAAATCCATTTTCCAGGCGTGATATTAGTCAATCACGGTGCCAAAAAAGGTGGATATGTCTGATCAACGTATAGAAATATGGCGGAAGCAAGGATTGTTGCCATTCGAACTTGGATTCATTCCAGATACTTTCCTGAAGCAAGCCGAAGAAGAATTAAACGAAACACCGGCCGTACGGATGCACAATATTAGAATGATAAGGGACATGATGAGAAGTAAGAATTATTTTCACTTTAATTTAAAGATGAAGGAACTATTCCGTCAATCATTTTTAGTAAAACCTTAACTTCGTCAAACGCGCGACAGTCCGGGTTTTCAAACAAAATCCCGGCCGGTTTACTTCACGTCCCAAAAAAAGATAAATTTGATTACAGAATGACCAAAAACATTTCAAAATAATTAACTTTGAAGGACGTTTTAGGATAATTACTTTGTCATTTGCAACATTGACTTGTTTCTTAACAGCAGATTAGCTTGTGAGGATTTTTGTACCAAGATCAAAATATAAAAGAATTTCTAAAAAAAAGTCCTAGCCAACAAAAAGTACCATATAGATATTGTTAAAATTTTTATTCCTCACTCAAAGTGTTTCTTCTTACTAAAGTAACTAAATAAAACGTTTAAATTTATCTGCGTGTGTCCTTTATTATTACCTCTGGTTTAGGTTCATAACTAGTAATCATCTATTCATACCATTAAGAATGAACTAACCTCTGAAACACTAAAATCCTGCCAGGAATGTGTACCGTTTTGAACATTCAAGAAGCTGGGGGGGGGGGGGGGGAGGGGCATTTCAATGTCCCCAGTTGAACATTTCAAAAATCTGACAATCCTAGTTAAAACGAAAGTTCACAGAAATTTGCTCCGAATGGATACCGTTAAAGATATTTGTTGAATTAAAACTTGGGAATACGTTTTGAATACACAATAGGAGCCCATTTGAGATCATACTAGGAACTAGGAGCGAATTTGGTTACACTTGTGAAATTACCGCTGTATTTCGTACAAAATTTCAACAGATTTCTTTTACTATCAATCAATGGAATTTCTCAATACGATACGACTAGAAATTTTGTTGCAACTGATCGCTGTCGGTGCCGCGAGTGACATCAAAGAGAATGACCTCCCCAGGTCGAAGGCTGACCTGCTATTGGTATAATTAAAAGAATGTTTTATGAGTGCTATAGAAAGTATCCCAAAAGTGTGCTGCGAAGTGTTCTAAAGAAAAGGACAGGAGTCGATATTTAAAATAAAAAAAAAAAATGTATCAAAAGTGTTGAAAAAGTATGATGAACCAAATAAATGTTCTCAGAACTGTTTTGAAAACTGATGTTGTGAGCTTCCGGGCTGTTGGGCCGTGGTCTGAGTGTTGTTACCCCAAACGTTTCGACCCCATCTGCGACGGTCATCTTCGGTGTTTACGTGGTCGAAGCTTCCAGGTAAGCGACTTCCTAGCAACGACAAAACCTTTTAATTTTCTACGACAGTCAAAGCCGTGCTAGTTGTAACATAATGTATACCAATGAGCATCGACCTGTAGTGCATGCGCGATTGTCAATGCTTTGACGGGGAATCGAGTTCATGTAAGGCCCCTATATATACGAGCCGACGCATCAGCTTAAGATTAGCCTTTTTGGATCGCAGCGCGTGTTTGAGTGGTTGTCTTTTCTGGCGAGTTATCGCGTTGGTGATGGTTCACTGTAAGCAATTATTAGCGGCACGTGAATTGTTTGTAAAATAAAGTATTATTTTCTGCAAATTTGGCGAAATCCGAAACTTTGCTGTGGTAACCCAAGCAGTGCAACAATGAAAAATCCGATCCAAAATGGCTAAACTTAAGTTGATGCGTCGGCCTATCTATATAGCGGCTCTAAGTCCATGCAGTGTCAATAAAACAGTTAGACGTTCATATTACTTGTCCTCCTTATTTTGTTTTGTGATCCAACCTGTCTATAATATTATTATTTTTAGGTCCCAACCGTATCGTTGTAGACAGGTTTTACTGTAATAACTATTTCTATTCTTTTTAGAGGAAGAAATTTTCGTTGGTGAAGAATTCGACGACAGATTCCTCCTCCAATATCTTCGTTTCAGGAAACATGACGTAGCCAAAGCTCTTTCTGTGTTAAAACGATTTGTCATATTTCGAAGAAAATATAGAGACATGTTTTCAAGTGCTAACTTAAAAATGATCGTTAATGTTGTAAGTCAAGAAATAGTAACTATTCTGCCATGTAGATGTCCTGAAGGCTGTGCCATCATGCTCATACAGTTAGGTAAGTGAAATATTCGTCAATTTCTCACATTTGATAAGTTGTAAAAACTTGAAGCTTAGGGTGGTTCAAAAATACATGTTAAAAAAAATAATTTGAATTTTTAACTCTTGAATTCAAATTATGTTTTTCGCAATCACGAGTGTGTGTGTGTGTATGTAGGCATGTGTGTGGGGGGGGGTAAGTGTGTTTGTGTGTAGGGGGTATGTGTATGTGTGTGTAGGCATGTGTGTTTGTGTCTGTGTGGAGGTATCAGTGTGTGGGTAGTTGTGTGTATGAGTGTTTGTATGTGGTGGGGAATGTGTATGTGTGTGTAGGCATATGTGTTTGTGTCTGTGTGCAGGCATGAGTGTGATGAGTGTGTGGGTAGTTGTGTGTGTATGTGTAGGTGTCTGTATGTATGCGTGTGTGTATGTGTGTGTGTATTAGGGTGCGTCTTATTTTGAAAAGATGTTATTTTTTCGTGAGGCACCCTCTCATTTTGTTCCTTTGAATGAAAAAAAAATTCACATATCATAAAAATAAAAATTGAATAAAATTTAGAGGTTGCTACCATTGCTGCAAAATTTGAAATCTATTTTTTTTTTGTATCGATTATTATAATATTTATTTATGTTATCTTTCTGTCATTAATTTTAATTAGTAATAAGTTAGATTGTTACTGACTTTGAAATTATTTTACATTTTATTAAAGCATGTTAATTAACTGTAGCTACAATCAACTCTCGATCTCTTAACTAACTGTTGGTTAGCAACTCAAAGAAACACAAGTTGTCAGTTAAGAACTCAAAAAGAAAATTAAAAGAGTTCTATTTCAATAATCAAAAACAAAATTATTGGAATCCATCATTAGATTATTTGCTTGACCTTGCTCTTGCTGATGATACTTTACGCAAGATTTCACTTCCAGGCGAGAAATTATTTCTAACTGAAAGAAAACTAACTAGGAGAACAAGGCGAAATTGGTAACAAATAAATCTCTATTTTAAAAGGCAACAGAACTTGCGTGAAAACAAGAAATTTTAAAAGAAAGAAAATCATGAAGAATCTGAATTTTTTTTTATTCTCTGTTGTAACGGAATGTACTTTGACTGATTCTGAAGAATAAGAATTTGCAATAAAGTTTGTCTAGATTTGACCTTCTTTTGTTGAAAAGCATTTTCACTTACAAGAAGGAAACTGTCGCTTCAAGTAATTTTATTTAACATCTACGTGTCATTTCTAAAGAGACACACACACATCAACTCCAAATTGGTCTCTTTCTTACAGAAACCTAAAAGAACAACTCCTACAATGAAACACTGAACAGCAGATGTTGTAGAACTAAAACCAAAAGGAAAAAAAAAAGAAAAAAGAGGATTTCATTACTAACATTCAGATTTTTCACCATAAAGGTCTTTTCATCAAGTTTTTTTGAAGAGATATTATCAAATAGTTTGGATGATGAGTAGCAATCAGAAAAAGGCTTGTATATTTCACATTACTAGAAACAAAGGGGAAAAAACTACAATATTGGTGAATGGTAAAAGACTGAAATTGTAAACCAATGATATGAATGGCATAGTGGATCTTTTGCATGATATTTGTGACATTATTACACAGCATAGAACTATGAAATGCTTATTATTTTTTTGTATGCATGGGAAATAAGTATTTGGGTTATGTTTCTACCTTAACCAACCCAAATTCATGTTAATGTCAAACATTGCAATAGAAAATTGGGAATATATTTTTACTCTATTTTTTCACAGTAAACGTAATTGTAATCGTTGGTAGCAACCTCTAAATTTTGTTCAAATTCTATAAAACTTTTAAGTGGGAGTTTTTTCATCAAAAGGAAGCAATTAAAGGGGTGTCCCATAAGAAATTCAAAAAATTTTCAAAAAGTGCATTATGGGACGCACCCTAGTGTGTATGTGTTTGTGTATGTGTGTAGGTGTATGTGTGTGTATGTGTTTGTGTGTGTGTGTGTATGAGCGTGTGTGTAGGACATGGATGCAACCTGGAGACGGCTTTCGCTATAGGAGCAGCATCGTGAGGAGCCGGTCGACGGTGATGCTGCAGAGGGTGCTAGTGGGAAATTAAAATGATAGCACATCAAAACAGTCAAATGAAAGCAATAAGCAACCGTGATTACTCAAAAAAAAAGAGTTCATCCTAGATAACAGGGCACCCCTGAATATTTTTAGACTTGTGGATTGTAATATACTGGAAGAATTTTAGCTTCCTATTTCAACTGAAAGAGGGTGCTCAACCCCTTCCACCAAACTTCGTAAGTATGGGGAGGGGGGGGGGGGTTAAAAATACATTGAACTGAAAAAGCAACGCCACATATTATAATATACTGGATTAATATGCATATGCATCACAATAAAATAATTATTTCCAAAAAAAAAACCACCCAGCTGGGGAAATTAAATGTTTCTAAATTTGTGACATTTTCTATGCTACGGCTAATGTTAAATTGAGGGGTCATTGAGCACCCTGATTTAATATATAAGTAAGAAGCTAAAACTTTTATAGCATAATATTATTAGTAAGTCAAAAAAAAAAAAAAACAATGGACTGGAACTGAAAAAAAGTTTTTTTGAACCACCCTATTGAAGCTGGTTAAAAAACACTGATGAACTACTGTTGCTCAGGGTGACTTTGATCTACAATTTCTTTATTTTTAACAGTCTCTCTCCATACATTAGCACATAGCTGGAGAAAAATATCCTAAAGTGCCTATAGGTCCTACAGCTATCCAAAGAAGGAAAATAATTATGAAAAAGTAAAAACTTTTTTTAGTTAAAAATATCATTACTGGATCTACTGTACAGTACAACAAAAGTGCATTTGTTTTCTTACTACATTCTGTACGTACCGTACTGGTTTATTTTGTGTCTTTTTTCTCACTGATCATTGATTTTGTGCTTCGTAACAGTATTTCATGTTGAAAAAAACTTTTTTTTTTCAATACAAATAAAAATTCAGTTTTTTTTATGTAAGAAACAGTAGTGTATTGTTAAGAAATGGTTTTTAGCCTACTTTCCCAGTAAAAGTCAGAAAAAGAAGAAAAAAGCATGAAAGAAGGCTTAATGCATCTTAAAAATATCGTGAAAAACAAAAAAAAGTCAAAAATAAATAAAATAATTAAATGAATATTGAAAAATTAAAAATTGGAAAGTAGGGTATTGAGATGGGGAAAAATGTCTGTCGGTCTGTCTGTCTGTCGGTCTGTCTGTCTGTCCCCCCCTAATAACTTTTGAATGAATAGTCCGATTCGAACAAACTTTTTTTTTGTTCGAAAGATCTCGGCGAGGACACCTCATTCCCATATTTCACTTTTTGATTTGAACTATTTTTTGTTCAATTTTGAACAGTTCAAAAAAACTTAACATTAGCGCCTACGGGGAAATTCAAAGCAATTCCGAACTGTGAGGCGAATTTGCTTCAAACAAACTTTGTAGGAAAAAGCTTTTGATAAAAAACTTGTATATAAGATATCTTTTTGATTTGAACAATTTTCCGTTCAATTTTGAACAGTTTAAATCCCTTAACATTAGCGCCTACGGGGAAACTGAAAGTCAATGTAGATTCCGTACTTGAAGGCGGATTTACTTCAAACAAACTTTGTTGGAAATAGCTCTTGACGACCAACTCCCGACTCCGACTCCGAGAATTTAGGGGGACCTGACACTGACTCTGACTCCTGTTCCTGACAATTAATCGGACTCCGACTCCCCGACTTCGACTCTGACTTCGTAGCTTTGGCAAACATTTATACACGGAGGACAAATGACTGACTCCGATTCTTGGATATTTGACTCCGACTCTTTTATCCCAAAATGAGATTGACTCCGACTCCGACTCCGCTGCTGTGGTTTTAACTGTGAAATAATTATTGTTGATATGATTTGTTTTTATTTTCACGCTAAAGTTTTAATTTAGGTATTTAGTTTTCGGTGAATAAACTCAAAAAATATGCGCAGACGATTTTTTTTTTTTTTTTGACAATGAAAATTATTTCTTTAAGTTGACATTTTATTGTTTTTTTTTTAATTTTGGTAAGTGCATTAATTCGTTTAAAAAATTATTTTCGGCAACAGGGGAAAAAGAAACGATTTTTTTTATATGATGTATTTATTTTAATGAACTTATTATTATTTTTTCGTTTTGAAAGCTGTTAAAAAAATTTTTTTAATGGAAAGAAGTGTATTAGCTGCTTTGTTTAAAAGGTGCTGCTATTTTATTTGTTCGTTTTTTTGAAGAAAAGTAAGGAATATTTTATTCCTAGAAATCAGCTTAAAATATTAAAAAAAATATGTTTGAAAAAATTTGCGATTTTAGCTATTTTTGAGAATATTGATCAGGTACTAGAAAGTAGTATGGGTATACGGGAAAGTAGGCTCGTCTAGTTCTAGACGGAACTTCTTGTTAACAGGTTGAGGTGGTGTTTACAATTTGGTAAAATAATTGGGTATGTTTATAAAAGTTTTTACACGTACCATTTTCCACAACGCGAAATTTCGACTTGCGCGATGGATCTTGGAACGCATCATTCGCTTAAGACGGGATTTGACTGTATTTAGAAAGATTTGAGGATGACTTTAGGAAGGTTACTGACTTTTAACGGGAAATATTCATTTTTTTTGCAAGACATGACACAGGTAGAAATTGGGCACATCTGCTACCCATTATTTCTCAGAAACGTTTTTGAATCGTTTTTTCAGTGTTAACGCACGATTGGTTAATTTTTCTGCCGAAAGGAGTGAAAACAGACTACCATTCTTTGGCGGTCGCAACAGTCCAACCATCAGCCAAGGGCGCAAACTGATCAAAACACGTTCTTTTTAACTGCATCATTATGGGGCGAGAAAGAAGCCAATTAAAGCTTTGGTTCTTTTGCACCCTTCTATTACTCATTAGAATTTTGTTAATTTGTTTCAGACAATTGGGATCCAGAAAGTTTCGCTTTGAAAGACTTTAAAAGAGGCGGAATGATCTTACTCTCCCAAGCCATTCGAGAACCGCTGACTCAAATCACCGGATTCAAAGTCATCGTGGACGTCCGAAGCAATCCGTTGAAACATTTAAAGTACTGCACTTTTTCAAATCTGTACCAACTGTATCATGGGACTCAGGTTAGTATTAGTACAGGGTGTCCAGCAAAGGACTCCCTGGTTTCAAAATTAAATATCTCGAAAACAAAGGACGATATTGAAATAAAATAAACGGTATGTTTACTGTGAAACCCATAAAAATCATATACAGGAACTTGTACATTAGTTTTAAAAAGTTCCAACAGGTGGCGCTGCACGCTGTAATTGCAATAAAAGTCTCCATGAATAATGCTGCGAAGAGTTTGGAGGATAATTTCTAGCGTATATGTAAGCATATCTGAGAGACTAAACTGCTGCTGAAACAACAAACCTCTTCACAGCACTATTTATGGAGACTTCTATTGCAATTATATTGTACAGCGCCACCTGTTGGCATTTTTTTTAAACTAATTTCCGTATTCCTGTATATGATTTTTATGGGTTTCACAGTAAACATACCGTTTATTTTATTCTAATATCGTCCTTTGTTTTCGAGATATTTAATTTTGAAACCAGGGAGTCCTTTGCAGGACACCCTGTAAGAAGATCTTTAATATAATATAAGTCTTGTTCCATCCAAGAACATCTTTTAGCTAGAGAATACAAATTAAAAGCACCCTTTTGAGGGTAAGAGAAACCATGAGAAAGGTTTGTACTCTCTCATTCGCCAATTTTATTTTTTAAACTGTTGTTATTAGTCTTGATGCCGTTTTTCAAACCTAGCAAAAATTATTCATTTTTTCGCATTTTTTAAAAATATGTAAATGAGTGTTTTTAAAAACTATATAGTAGACAACTTTCAAGTCATACCCTAGGACACTTCAGAATGTCTGTTTTGATGATCAGCAACGGAAGTTTGAGCGAGTTTTCACGAAAAGAATAATAAAGCCGCAAATAGAGCAGATTATTATCTTCACAATTTTCTTTTTTCGGTTATTTTAAGGTTTTATAGTTCCAGGTATATGACTCGAAAGCAACTACAGAATATTATAAAAGACAGTACAAAAAGGCTCTTTGGTGTTAAATTCAGGTATATAAAAGTCAAACTAGCTGAAAATTCTGAGAAAATATCGAAATTGAAAAATATCAACTAGTTTGATTTCTATGTCTTTGAACTTAGTACCAAAGAGTCTTTCCAATGCTCTCTTTTATAGAATCGTGAAGTTGTTTTCGAATCATAAACGACTGAATCCATATAACCAAAACGTAACTGAAAAACATGAAGAATTATGAAACTAATATTCTGCTGCATTTACAACCTTATAACTTTTTCATGCAAACTTTTGCTGTGGATCATCAAAATAAGCATTTTCAAGCGTTATAGAGGGTGGAAGTAGAACAAATGAATATAAAGTGTTTAAAAACATTTACTTACATAGAAAAGTTCGAAAAAAGTGATGTTTCCTTCGTGAGGCTTGAAGAACGGTATTAACATAAATATGAAAAGTGTAAACGAACTACGAAATGATGAATAACTGCGTACAAACCTTGCTCAAAACAAACTCTTGTCCATAATAACTTTTTCTTTTAATATCACTTTTAACACGAAAAATAAAACAATATGAAGGTTTGTTTGAAAACCTTGAATGTCGTAAACAAAGAAAACTGAATCATACAGGGTATTCCAAAAATGACTGATACATTTTTAAAATCAATAAAAACTAACCTGGCAGCGATAGAAATATACCGTTTGTCGCATTATACTTGGGACAACAGTAAATTTTCAGACAAACAAACTTTCAAAATTAGTTACAATGTTCTTCAACAGATGGCGCCGTAGGTATTTAGAGGAGGCTGCAGCTGTGTCTGTCTGAAAATTTAATGTTTTTCCAGGCATATTGTAATCAAACAGTGTACTTCTATCACTGCCCGTTTAGGTTTTATTGACTTTTCAAATATACCAGTCACTTTCGCGATCTTGAAGACTGTGTTTTCTTTTATACCTTTTAAAATACCTGCATCGCCATCTGTTGAGCAACATTGTAACTAATTTTGAAAGTTTGTCTGTCTGAAAATTTACTGCTGTTCCAAGCATAATGCAAACGAGCTAATGTGTGCATCACATGATTTCCTTTTTACTCCAATTTAATGTCATTTTCCCATTATTGACAATTTTAATGTGATTCAATTGTTTGCTCTCTAACTATCAGCAACAGTGGCCAAATTGAGACCAAATTTTAAATTTGAAAAAAAAAAAAAAAAATCGCCAAATTTGTCGCCAAGTTGGCGACAAAACTTGGTGACCAAAAGACTGGCGATATATCGCCAAGTGTCCGACAAATTATAACACCACTTGAGTTTACAAAAGAGAAGGTGCACAACTAGGCTCCACTAGGAGTCTACGTACCAAATTTCAACTTTCTAGGACATACCGTTTTTGAGTTATGCGAGATACATACACACATACGCACATACGCACGTACATACGTACATACAGACGTCATGAGAAAATTCGTTGAAATTAACTCGGGGGTCGTCAAAATGGATATTTCTGGTGTCTGTAGGTTCCTCGGCATATATCCACGTGTGGTCGGGTCGAAAAAAAGAACTCAACATTCATTCGGGGGTGAGAAAAATGGAAATTAAGGCCGATTTTTGAGTGAAAATTTTTTCGCGAATACAATACTTCCGACTGCTGGTAAATTTTCATGGTCAGTTTCTATGGAAAAGAATTACTTCCATATAATTTCATGTTTATTCACTTGTTTTAAGATTGAGATTCAAGTCGCTAATTAGTAAAGTTAACAAATTCCGACCTATTGTGTCCTGCTTTTTGGCCCAAATACCTCTCTCTGCGTCTATAATACGGTGTCTTGCCAACTGCTTTCCTCCCAATATGGGCTTGAATTTTCGCACCTTTCCTCTGAACTAGAACTCCTTAAAAGGGACAGGCCGACCTATCAGACATTTTGGTTCCAAGACGGCTTTGGATCCAACCTTGTTTTTAGTATTTATAAATACGATTTAATATTCGCTGGTTGCTATGTCGTGAAACAGTTGATGATAAGTTCAGTAAAATGTCACTTAAGGTAAATCTTTCACACCTTGTTTGTTTTAAATTTGTATTAATTGAATCTTCTTCATTCACAGAATAAAATAATCAAACTTCAATCAGGCAACCCATCTAAAGCGCACCAGTTTTCTGCAACGAGGCATTTGTACAATAATTTTGTCCCTCGACAGATTTGGAACCAAAATGTCGGATAAGTCAGCTCCCCTTATATAGCGGAATTACACTGTAAAACAATTCTGAAACGCTACTGATTATTTCCGTGTAACGTTTCGGGGTTTCAACGGTTTTTATCCGCTTCATGGAAAAATCAAGGATCTTTATCAAAAAGTTTTCTGAATTGCTACTAGTTACGAATGCAGACTTTTCATCGTTATAAAAAAAAATTTTTAGCTCCCAGTTTAAAGATTAACTGAATGTATTTATAAAGTGCATCGGCTTCTGTTCAATTATGGCCCGTCCAGACTGATTTAACTCCCAAAGGGAGCAAATAAGTCCAATGACTGCGTAGCTTTGCAGGAGAGTTAAACTCTTGATTCTCTCTTACACTTCTGTCTCAGCTTTGGCCATGTTTCCAATACTAATTTTGGAACTTTCTTGATAAATCAGAAAGGTGCTATTATATTATACCTGCCAGAGACACAACTGGCTTTAAACGGGAAGATTTTTGAGTTTTTCAGGAAGCTTCCAGGATAATTTCAGAAAGGTTACTGGATTTTAGAGGAAAACATTCCTGTATTTTGCAAGATATGTTACTGGCAGAAATTGGGCACATCAGCTGCCCATTATTTTCCAGGAACGTTTCTGAATCGCTTTTACAGTGTACTCTGAACGTTGGGAACCATAGTATCACGAAATATTGCAGAATTAAACGTTTTTTTTATTAAACTTCAGTGAACTCCCTGTTATCGGCGGTCGCATTATCCACGTTTCCGACTATCCGCAGGTTTTTTCTATTTTTTTTTAGCTTATGCTTTTGTTATTGTTCACTTTTATGCATTTTTTAACATGCATTTTTTGTATTTAATGTTAGTAGATGCAATATAGCAATGTTTTTAGTTACAATATAAATGTATGTGTGAATGTCATTAATTTTTTTAAGCTATTGTGTACATTAAGATCGGTTTTTACCTATTATTCGGGTTACCCGCGGTTTTCGCTTATCCGCGGTTACTGTGGCACCCTATTCATATTCAATGGATATTCGAGAGTTTACTGTATACTGATCTTGACAAATAGTGCAAACAGTATCGATTCTTTCTAGAAACGAGTATGTTACTGACAGCGTAATGTCAAACAACAACTGTGTTTTCCATATTATAACAGTGTAAGTATTAAAATTTATAAATTAGAACCTACGCTTTGGTTAATTTTTCCTATCTAAGTTAGCGAAATTCACACAACTGCTACGATCTCATTATTTCATAGCAATTTTTAGAAAAGTTAATTTCGAGTACAAAACAGTGTTGGAAAGTGGCAGGTGAACTATTCAGGATTCTTCTCGAAATTAAAACTTGATGATGTGGTGACCAGAGGATGATCTTCACTTTCATAATTATTTTCCTTCCAGGAAACGTCATCTGGTCGATTTAAATCCATTCATGTACTCAACAATTCAGTGACTTTCAAGACGGGTTGGTCGATGATGAAACCTTTCCTGCCTGAAAAGATAAAAAATAGAGTACGTATAATACATTTGAAAAACAGTAATTTCATACCCACAGCGTACGTTCTGCTGACCTACAGGAACTATTGCGCAAACTGTACTGTAGTTTATTAGTTGGTGGAGTGTAAATAAGAAAAATAAAGCGTTATTAATGCAATGTTTATTGAAAAATAAGGTAACTTATTTTAAGATTTTTGACTTTATATTTCGATAACGGAGACAAGAGGGCAATTATTTATGCGCCCCAAAACACGTTTAGAGTAGGAATTAGTAACCGAGGGTGCAAGTCTAATCATAGGCTTAGAATACGCTGAAGCAAAGATCTTAAGTCACATGGTTCAATTTCAACGAATAGGAAACGCGTTTTACGAGAAACGAATGGAAGAAACCTAATTTCTACCAATTCTTTACTTTCAAAGGGATCCTTGCTTTAGAAATTGATGGCTTCACTCTCTCCATCGTTTATTCCTTCTCAATGGTTATAATGCTCTTTCAATTGCTACTTATTTAACTTTTTTTTTCGTTTTCATTATCACACCACCGTGTGGTTTCCTGGTAAGTATAAAGAGTCTGTATTTTAATTTTTCACTCTGAAATGCTATAAAAATTTACGCGAATTCGAATAGTTACACAGCAACAGAATAGAATGCTGAACGTAGAACCGCCGACAGCTCTTAACAATGGAAATAATAGTAAAAGTAATTTTGTATTTGTTTTCCTCAGCTGTTTATTCCATTTCTTTTTAGCCTACTTTCCCAGTAAAAGTAAGAGAAAGAAAAAAAAGCATGAAAGAAGGCTTAATGCATCTTGAAAATTTCGCGAAAAACAAAAAAAAGTCTAAAATAAAAAAAGTAATTAATAAATATCGAAAAATTAAAAATTGGAAAGGAGGGTAATGAGATGAGTAAAATGTCTGTCGGTCTGTCTGTCGGTTTGTCGCTCTGTCCCCCCGCCCCCTTAATAACTTTTGAGTGAATAGTCCGATTCGAACAAATGTTTTTGTTCGAAAGAGCGTCGATAAGTGAAAATGGCAATTATGCCATAGCACTGCAGAGCACATGCCTTCTCAATGTGTATTGGGCGACGAGTTTTGTGTCACGCAGAGATGGCGAACAAACTGGAAGCGCGGACAGAACCTATCATTTTGAAATAGGTAGGCTCAGCCAGAGTGCGAGAGCAGTGAAAACATAACTGCTTGCGCGTTCTTGCTAATCCTACCTATTACAAAACGAAAGGTTCTGTCTGCGTTTCCAGTTAATCCACCATTTCTCCGTGGCACAACTATATTACAATATTTTGGCTATTAATTTGTTACGGAAGTTCTAATCTCAGGCACTCTCTGTGGGTGAAGGTTAGCATTTTACAAACAACTGATTTCAAGTAGAGTCGCTATATAAATAGACCAACGCATCTGCTTAAGTTTAGCCATTTTGGATCGGATATTTCATTGTCGCGAAGCTAGGGGTTTCCAGAGCAAAGTTTCGGGCTTTGCCAAATTTTCCAAAAATAATATTTTTATTAATAAGCAATTCACATGCCGCTAATAATTGCTCGCAGTGAAAAATCCCCAAACTTGATAATTCGCCAGAAAAAGCAACACTCAAACATACTCTCCGATCCAAAATGGATCTTAACGGATGCGTCGACTCTTGTTCAGGGTGGATCTGAACTCTTGAGGAAAACTTTAAGGGGGGATGATAAGAAGCAAGAATCATGTAATACAAATGCTCGCAAACGCAATGCTGACGCGTTACATGAACACAAAGCACTAAAATAATAGATGCAAAACAAGCCCCAAATTTATTACAAAAAGATGATTTTGCGTAACAATTTAGCTTTTAAGAAAAGTTTAGAGCCGTTGTTGAAAGATACGGCCTGCACCTGTAATACATGCGTCGCAGGGCCGTAGACAGGGTGGGGACCATCGGGATAAATCCTCCCCCGAAATTTTAACCTTTCTCTAAAAAATAAAGAAATGAAGACTATCTGATCAAAATTCTTCCCTATTCACTTGACCTTGTTATACCAATTTT
Source organism: Uloborus diversus (assembly GCF_026930045.1). Lineage (NCBI taxonomy): Eukaryota > Metazoa > Arthropoda > Arachnida > Araneae > Uloboridae > Uloborus > Uloborus diversus. The sequence continues at coordinate 145,454,952 of NC_072738.1, read as the reverse complement.
CTTTCCAGTCAGAACCTTTTTCCTTCTCACCCCTCCACACCTACATACATATTTTTAAAAAAGAAAAAAGTCAAAATGTCTTAATTTTTTTACACCTTGGTTCTTTCCCAGAATGTTAATGACTTTTATTACAAAACAATATTTTAAAAACATTCTTTGTTATATATACTTCAACAATACTCAACAGATTTACATGATCAAAACTACCATTTTTAATCTAATCATACTTTTGATTAAATGCGGAATTTTGTAGATCTGCCTTTAAGGGTGTTTTGTTTAAGGTGGCAATTGTAGTTGCTTTTCAATTTTGTCGAGTCTAAATATATTACGAAAATTTTCAAGCAGTTAATCAAATAATTATTATAAACTATTTTTTTAATTACATTTCAATTTAATTTTTGCAAACAACATAATAAACATAATTTTTAAACGCTAATTTTCCCATTACATGTCTGGAACCATTTTTGCCTCCGACCATGTCCCTCCCCGAAAAAATATCCTGGCCACGAACTTGATGCGTCACAATGACAAAGAACTCACTGTCGCAATAACGAGCCATTTTGACCAACTTCGATCGATCGCAGCTTCTTTGTTGCGAGTTGCGACACCGTGTATTAGAGCTAATACAAGCCGTATCTTTCAACAAAGGCTCTAAACTTTACTTAAAACCTTAATTGTTACCGAAAATCATCTTCGTAATAAATTAGGGACTTGTTTTGCATTCATTGACTTCATACTTTGTTTGCATGTAACGCGTCAGCATTTCGTTTGCGACCATTTGTTCTGCATGTGATTCTTGCTTCTTATCGTCCACTCTAATACCCCTTAAAGTTTTGCCCAAGAGTTCAGATTCA